>NW_017731887.1:635231-639400 GCF_001890085.2 Hipposideros armiger | reverse complement strand
TCTCTCTCTCTCTCTCTCTCTCTCTCTCTCTCTCTCTCTCTCTCTCTCTCTCAGAAACCCACTTTCACATGAGCAAAGAATGAGGAGGTAGCTCTCCTACTGGGAACTGATTCACTTGTACATTTATGTGCTTAGAAATGGAAACATGTCATTTTGAAATAGGTATCTCAATGGAAGATCACATATTGGATGCATTATGCAGCTTGAACTAAATATCTGAGCACGAATAGTGACTCGAAAAACCCTGGTACAGCTAGCTATTTCCCCATTTAATCACAAAGATGACGTGCCTGCCAGGGACATCCCAGTGAAGAATACTTGCTAGTACTGAACAGATCTAAATATATTTTAACAGGTGAGTAGATTGTTAGCTCCCAAGTCAGTTTGTCATGGTGAATATTTAAGTGTGAAGATCAGCTGCAGAGTTGTTCACATTGCCAGTTTGTTTTTCTTGGCTATTATTTCACAAGACAAAGTCAATGAACCAGAGAAGTGAAAATCTGGATACGTATGTTTGCATTTTTTACCCTTTCCTCCTATATTCTGTTCTCCAATTGGTTTATCTAAATTACCATGTTTCCCTGAAAATAATTATCTAAATTTTTGCTCCAACAATCTATATTTATTCATGTATAAAAATCTACATTTATTCAAACAGTCATGTATGGCTAATGGTCTTAATTGGGGCTTATGTGTGGGTAGGGCTTATATTACGAGCATCCTAAAAAATCATGCTAGGGCATATTTTCTGGTTAGGTCTTACTTTCGGGAAAACCTGTTAGTGTTAAATATCACAAAGACGGAAGAATCCTTCCTCATAAACCCTATTTGCTTGACCTTAAATTAGGCTTGGAAGAAGAAAGGAGCATTTTCACAAGGCTTTCAGAAAAATAAGATTCCAGTGTAGAAGGTTTAATTATTTTTTTTTCAAAGCTAATGTTCAGAAAATTAGCAACTGGACAGACTAGGTGAAATTGTCTCCCTTGTGGAACACAGTGTTAATTTCAGGCAAATTTAACTTGTGATTGAGTGGCAATTAAGCAGGGTAGAGACAGCTAGTCGTGGGTTAAAATAATTTGTAAAGCTTAATTAATTGCTAGAACAACTGATAGCCCTGTCAAATTGGCAAGTAAGTTCATTGATCTTAAAATTCACCTGAGCTCAAGAGAAAGACTGACAAAATCATTTGTAGAGTGTGACAGAGACAGCTGGAGATTAGTAACNATATATATATATATATATATATATATATATATATATATATATATAATTTTTTACTTAGAGCAGAGATGGGGTGAAAGTGAGTCAAAATATTAATAATGAAAAATAATAAATTTTCTGAATCAGATTTTCCTTTAACATTGTGTTTTCTAGATTCCACAGAGAAAACACAGGAAATGACTTTTTAACCAAGCTCATGATAGTGTTCCTTTTACCTACGAAATGATATTCTGTGGAGCTAGGTCAAGAACAGTTTGAGAAGCATATGCTGTGCTTTTCTCAGAAAACTAACTGTGGCCTATTCTCTTCAACAAGTTTCTCTCCCTAAGGGTAGTTTACATTCTTGTACATTTACCAATCTTCCCATGGATGGACCCCAGCAACAACTGCAACACTTAGCTGTATGCTTTATGATGTCATTATTAGCTTGCTATGACACAAGTAAATATAAGTATCTTTTAAGTATATTATCATGAAATGTTTTAGAAAGAAAATATAGGGTTCTTTAAAGCCAAGGCAACAAGATTTAGTAAGAAAACGGGGTGAGGTATTTTTTTGTTTTGTTTGTTTGTTTTGTTTTGTTTTGTTTTCATAATTTTCATAAAGATACTCAGTAACGAAATGTCAGCAATGGAACCAATTTTCTAGAGGAGAAGAGTACCCACAAGCCAATACAATTCCTTATAAATGTCTAAATCAGCTAAAACATGTTTCAAATAAAGAAAATATTCAAGAATAAATATTATCTACTAAAATTCTAAAATGAACCGGTCAAACACGAAGTTCAATAATACATACATGAAAACTTTGTTTCTTCTGAGATAAAGGAGGTTTTAAAAAGAAAAGAATGAAGAGAAGAAAAACTCCCTAATCTTTATTAAAGAAATAATTGGAATCTGGTTGATGATTATCAAAAGACTATAAAACTGTAAGCAATAACTTGTGCAACTATGAGAGGATTTACTAATGCATTTTAATATTAACTTATTTATAGAGATTCATTTGATAAAATTCACATCACTCTTTTCTTATTTCTCCATCCACTTTTCCCTCCCCCTACCCACCACTATACATACAACAAATTCACCAAATGCTGAACAGCAGGTTTCCAGGCAAGGCATGGTTTGCTTTACATATTTAGCCTGAGGACAAAGATTTAATTAAAAACAAAACTATCGATTTGAGCAAAACTGCCCTTCTTATCACTCTAAAATGTAGTAAATGTTGCTACGTAAAGGAAACCTAATCCCATATAAGTGAGACATCTCCCCTTCTTTGAAGCTTCTTCTAAAATCAAGTTTTACAAGATTTTTCAGCCACTCACTTCTTTTCAGGGATATCCTTATTTGACAATTTCTCCTAGATGTAAAACTGTTTTTCCCCCAAATCAAGCATTCTTGGGTTATCTTTACTTTGACACCTACTTCAGCCTGACCAAATTCATCCATTTTTTTTCATCAAATTTGATTGGGTACCTATGAAATGCTCAGTGATGTGATAGTTCTAGATATATGAGTATAACTCATGGTTTTCTTTCAGAGATCCAAGTTCTAGAGTGTGGTAGACACATCAATAGATAATAATACAACCGCTACAAGTTAAAGTGCAGACATAAGTGCCTAAGGAAACAATGGGAAAGAAATGGAAGCAACAGCGGCTCCAGAAAAGCCTCAAAAAGGAAGTAAAACCTGATCTGGATTTTGAAGAACATGAGAAATTAGTCAGGAGAAATATAAGTACGAGGTCTGACAATTAAGTGCGTGAACTCATCCTACAAAAAGTGCTACATACCTCATTGCTGAACATCACTGCCATCACCTTCGAAGTACTCCCCTGGGGCAGCTATGCACTGACGCCAGCACCTAGTCCACCCTTCAAAGCAATTTTGGAACTCTTTCTCTGGAATGGCCATCAGAGCTGTCATCATATTACCCTTGATGTCCTGAATGTCATCAAAATGTCTTCCTTTCAATATTTCCTTTATCTTCGGGTAAAGAAGGAAGTCATTGGGGTCCAGATCAGGTGAGTAGGAAGGGTGTTTCAATACAGCTATTTGCTTACTGGCTAAAAACTCCCTCACAGACAATGCCGTGTGAGCTGGTGCATTGTAGTGATGCAAGAGCCATGAATTGTTGGCAAAAAGTTCAGGTCATCTGACTTTTTTCACACGGCCTTTTCAGCACTTCCAAATAGTAAACTTGGTTAACTGTTTGTCCAGTTGCCACAAATTCATAATGAAAAATCCCTCTGGTATTAGAAAAGGTTAGCAACATCGTTGCAACGAGTTGGCGAACTTAATTTTCCAATCTTGTATATTGGTTTGGAGGGAGAGAGTTAGGGAGGCAAGTGTCAGATCTCTCAGGCATGGAGTAAAAAGAACACGCCAAAGCTTGAAATGAGCAGGGTCAGAGTTTTCTTCTGGAATCTACAGGGGTTAAGAGACTGATGCGACTCAGTGCAAAGTGCACAAAGTTGATGTATGATGCTGAAGAGTCAAAGAATGAATCTCACTTTGGACTTTATGACTGAGGCAATAGGGAATAATGGAAGGATTATAGGCTGGGACGTGATATGGTCATATGACCTGATTAGAAGTGTGGCCAATGGTTTGGAAGGGGCAAAGCTGATGAAGTGGTCACTTCACTTATGAATTCTAAGACTTTGTTAATTGCATAACTTTCTGAGCCTCAGCTTTCTCATCAGAAAAACAACAGAAAAGTAATAGTGGCTACATTTCAAAATTGTGAAGATTAGAGAACATGTATAAAAGGCAGCTAGTGCAGTGAAAGAAATCTGTTAGGCACTATTAAGTAGATTCCCTTCAGTAGCTCCTAGCCTCTGTAAAGTCAGTCTACAATTCTATGAGGAAGATGATTTTTTTCTGTAGCATAATTTCTCTCTCTCTCTCTCTCTCTCTCTCTCTCTCTCTCTCTCTCTCTCTCTCTCTC
>NW_017731887.1:574192-634009 GCF_001890085.2 Hipposideros armiger | reverse complement strand
TGTGTGAAGGTAGAGAAGAAGGTATGCCACCAGAAAAGATAAAACAGAGATGGTATTTAAACATATATATATATACACACACACACACACACACACACACACACACACACACACACACACACACACACACACACCATATATCTCCAAAGACAAGACCCCACGAGCCAAATAGCTATCCTTCTCATGTACTGTACACAAGGGATTTTTAAAATACTTTTAATGAACTTCTACTTTTCAGTTTATACTGAGCACAGGTTAAATAGGTCAGATTTTTGTGCCATGTCCATTTAATCTCAAGTTTTGAAATTAGAAATAGCCACGCATCTGGTCTGAGGATAGGGAACTAACTGTTTTACAGTAACTGCCAACTCTTAGGCTTCCATGTGATCCTCCCAAGGTTGAAATGAGGCTGCTCTATTCTTTTTTGAAACCTATATAATTTTACTAACCAATGTCACCCCAATAAATTTAATTTTTAAAAATGGCTATATTCTTATCCTATAGTATTGAGATCTTTTACAAACTGGAGACTTCTGACACACAGAGCAGCAGGCCACCTCTAATTGATGTTTTTAATTGATGGAATTGATGGAACTCATCTTTAACTGATGGACTGAGTGACAAAGGAAAACAATGGACAATTTCCCCATATCTTCCAAAGTTTATAAATGAGAAAACCTAATCCTTGAACTAATCAATTGAATTATGGTGTAGCAGTTTTAATTATTTTAGCTATTCCTATAATCAGAAGCCACCCTGATGCCCAGTCCATCAGGGAACACACTACATCGTCCACAGAGAGGGCTACACTAATCACATCAGCCATGTTATATTTTATAATTTTGCAAACAGCCATAGCGTATGTAAGTAGTAATCGACTTGAAATAATTAGAAAGGAGCATGATGCTGGCTTTAGTGAAACAGTCCCACAAACAAGAATCTGGATGAACACAGATATTCTGTGTCAGCTACCTTGTCAGTGTCATATCAGATCATCTCAGCATCATGCGTCTCCATTATACACAATTATTTCTCCTCAGCCACTTCCTAAATCTGGGCACATGTATACTGTGCTCAGCTCTGTGTGAGTTCTTCCTCCAACTCCTGAGACAATCCAGAAAAAAAGCCGTGTGTGGCCTTTCAGAAGATAACCACGAAAAACTGAGCATCCAGTCACATGTGATACAGGAACTGAATCTTGCATTGACTTTACTCCTTCCCTGTCTCAGTCCCCTTTGCCTTCACATCTGCTCTCTGGAAAAGCAGTTCCTTGTAAGCTAGCATGTAGGCTGTAAGCCTTTGTCTTGCATCTGTTTTCCAGCAATCCGTAATAAAATATAATTCCTTTTAGAGTAGTAAAAGGAAATAAATTCTTACGTAAAAATGGATTAGCATGGTGCCAATAAGATGTAAAAACAAAACTACTGTGGCTTCTTTGTATTGAAACGTATAGCTGTGAGTCTACCAAGGCAATAAGGAGGCATCCAGGTGTTTTAATTATTCATATATTCAACTGGGGGCAAAGCATTTGGGGGACAAGGATGTTCATACTACTGTCAGTTTCAAAACAGAAGAGTATAAGCTGTTTGAATTGCTACAGTTTGTCATAGCTAGGGCACTTTCATTTGTCTAACTTTGTGTAGTAATGCCTTTTTTGCATTAGAACTAATAATCCTTAGTTCTAGTAAATACATTCATATCCATAACTATTGTTGTTAACAGCCTCCATAGTGGTAGCAGAAATCATATATTAGAACCTACAGCCGATGCTGTTGTCTCCTCTGTCCATTTCTCACACTACTCCTTCAGAGGCATCTTGCCTGAAGGGCTTCTTTCCACTGGTGTGAAACAAAAGTTTTTGTTTCTCATTTTAAACTGGCAGCGCACTATTTTTAGTCAGGAATATCTCTCCAGTGGAGTGTTTTCAAATTTCTAAAGAAGAGTCAAAATCTGGAGAAAATGGATGAACTGGAGATTTCTGAAGTTTTTATAAATATAGATTATTTCAAGTGAAACTCTAATTTAAAGGCCAAAATCAAGAAACTAGGGAAAATATCAGATATTTACAAACACTAGGATGGATGTGTTTTTTGGTCTTTGACAAAGCTTTGAAGATGTAGTTACCTCCTTAGAGAGTGATAAATTAGGATTATACACTTGAAAAAAATACATAAAAAATGAAACGTCATTATATTTCCATGCCATTTATTTGCAATTCTAGTTAATTATTGGGTTAATTTTGCAGGCATAGTTATAGTGATTAAAAATGTGAAATGTGAAAAAATGTGAAATGTGAAATGCCATATATAAGTATGTCATATTAACGTTTTACTTTCAAAGTTTTGTGTAACAATTTGATTATTATTTTCTCAAACAAGCATTTATTAGCAAACTTCAAAATTCCGGAATAGTCCCTGACATTAAAATTCTAAAGACTATATTTAAACATAGTTTCAATTCTCAACAGCCTAACATCTAGTATTTGGAATCAAAGAAGTAAATTAAACATGACAATTTATTATAATCCAAGTTATGATAGATTTATATGGGGAGAATCATTGATCACAAGGTAGAAGCACTTGGGCATAAGAGTTGAGGATTAAAGGAGACTTCTCTGAGAAAATGAAAGGTTAGTCTTTAAGGCTGAGTTAGAGTTATATGGGCATATATAGGGTGTTCAGTTTGGAGAGTATATTCAAATAACGTTGACAGCCATGCTGGTGTTAAATGGTATCCTGAGAATGGATAATCTGAAAGTCATTGATTATGGCTGGATCATATGCTGATGGGTCAAGTGGTATGAGACGAGAGATAAAAGTTCAATATGGATGAAGTAGTTGAAGATTATTCTGAAATCTTTGGGGAATAGTGAAATCCTTGATTTAAATAAGGGGAATCCTGTGATCAAGTTTGTGTCCATCAAGACATGTGTACAAAAACTGGGACAGAGCCCAGTTGGAGACACATACCAATTAAGCATCTTCTCTAGTCAACTGCTCTTCTCTAATAAAAAAATGAGTGTCATAGCACATGTGGAAGTGGAAATAGAGAACAGCAGATCAATAGGATAGATATTAAAAGGGACAGGTGACTTGTTTTGGTGAAATAATAAAGGAAGTAATTGAGATACTGTTATTCAAAGGTGTCATGCAGACAATGGTACAGTATTATACCAAATAGTTTCATCACTCTAACTTCTTCACGTGTTTAAACCCATTTTCCAAAGTCTTGTAAACCACAGATCTACTTATCATGACTATAGTTTTCCTTTTCCAGTATGTCATAAATTGCAAGCATAAGGCGTGCAGACTTTTCAGACTGGTTATTCTCACTTGGCAATACTTTTAATATCCATCTGTATCTTTGCACTAGCATATACCTTTGTGTTGCCCAGCAGCACTCCATTGTATGGATGTGTCAGAGTTTGCTTGTGCAGTCATTTGTTAATGAGCATCTTGGTTGTTTCTAATTTTGGAAATTATGAATAAAGCTGCTATAAACACTCAAGTGCTGTCTTTTGTGTAGAAATGTTTTCAAAACAGTTGGGCAAACACCTAGGCGTATGATTTCTGGATCATATAGGATGATGTTTAGCTTTGGATGAAAGAGCCAAACTGTATTCAAAAGCGGCTGTATCATTCATTGTGCCCTCCCAATTAACATTCCCACCAACAGTGTATGAGGGTTCCTTTTTTCCCACACCCTCTCCAATATTTGTTATTATTTATCTTTTTGATAATAGCCATTCTAACAGGTGTGAGGTGGTATCTCACTGTGGTTGTGAATTGCATTTCCCTAATAGCTAGTGATATCGAACATTTTTTCATATACATAAAATGTTGGCAGTTTTTATGTCTCCTTGGGAGAAGTGTCTGTTCAGGTCCTCTGCCCATTTTTTAATTGGATTGTTTTTTTTTTTGTTGTTTTTGGATTTTTTTTGTATTGTTGAGTTGTATGAGTTCTTTATATATTTTGGATATTAGCCCCTTATCAGAGGTGTTCTTTGCAAATACCTTCTCCCATTTGGTTGGCTGCCTCTTTATTTTCCCTCTTTTGCTGTGCAGAAGATTTTTAGTTTGATATAGTCCCATTTATTTATTTTTGCTTTTACCTCCCTTGTCTTTGAGGTCAAATTCATAAAATCTTCTCTGAAACCAAAGGTTCATAAGTTTTAGTACCTATGCTTTCTTCTATGCAGTTTATTGTTTCAGGTCTTATGTTTAGGTCTTTGATCCATTTTCAGTTCTTTTTGGTATATGGTGAGAGATAGCAGTCTAGTTTCATTCTTTTGCATGTGGGTTTCTAATTTTCCCAGCATCATTTGTTAAAGAGGCTTTCTCTTTTCATTGGTAATTTAGTGGTAGAATTGTTGCCTTATCTTAATCTTAATTATTTTTATAGTAGTAGTAGTAGTAGTAGTAGTAGTAGTAGTAGTAGTAGTAGTAATTCTAATAGAAAGTTGTCCCCAAAACACAACACTGTTAAAATCCTAAACACATCTATAAATATAAAGAGTAAAATGGCAATACTTTGGCAATATAAGAAATTACTCTCTCAGTTATTTCAGTTGCTATCTGCTAACGCTGAAGCTACTTTCTCCTTATGTTTGTTTATTTCTCTACAACAAATGAAGGTCTAAAAAGCATTTAAAGACAGGATCGGCCTGGACAAGTGGTGTGTTTTTATTGGTACAATTATGAATGCACTTGAAATATCTTTCTTAACTCCCATTTAGGGTATACTTGGCAGGATTAAGGGATTTCAGCCTGGATTAAAAGATTAGGTAACTCATAAACTAATGTTTTATCTTAGAAAAGAAGGATATATATCCATTTAGATTCTTTGTGTCAAGGATGAATGACAATTTATTCTTTGCAAGCATGCTTTATTCTATTTAAGCTAACAATACATTAATTTTTTTCAGTCTTTTGCTATGTTGATCCTCAGTTCACCTTCTACACTGAATGCTTGGATATGCTTTGTGGGCTACAAAAAGTACACCGGAATTGAGGTAATGTGGTTAGGTAATCATTGCTGTAAGTCATAGAAAAAAAATATATATGAGAGCAAAACACACACCAAAAAATGAATTTAAGAATAAAAATACTCCTTACATATTTTGATTTCTAGGGAAAAATGACCGGAAGCCTTTTTTAGTTGTTTGTATTTTTGGCATGGATTAAAGGCTTTCTTTACTAAAGGTTAAAATTCCAAAGAATATCCCACAAGTGATTCATCAAATAACACACTTAAATGGTTGAATGGTGTTTGCTCCCCACATTGTTCTTGATAACTGGAAAGGATACCCTTGGTTAGCTACTTGCTTAGACCATTGTATTGAGCCCCCAAATACCTCAGTCTACGAGATCCATACAAAGTGAAGCTTCTAGCTCTTGCCATTATATGTATATCAGTAGCTATCCAAAAACCTAAACTGGATGCCATGACAGATTTTGACACGCATGACAAAAAGCCCATAGACAGTGCTGGAAGAACTACAACCTCATATAACTAGATATTGGTTCATTTGAGAAAAGCCATTCTAGACTCATGAATGATTGAAAAGCAAAATTTAATGCACTTCTATTAATTTATTCTGCCTTCTTTTATCCTTTCTTCTTCATTCACAAAGTGGCCTCTCTTCAAAACACTGTGAAGATTTTAAAACGTATCCATTAGCTGTCCTATCACATACATCTCCAACTTTTTCTATTCTTCCATTTCAAATTTCAATCCCAATAGACCCCACTGGAATCTTCCTTCTTGCCATTGACTCCAAGTGGCACCTAGCTGCTATCTCCATTTTCTCGCTTAGTCTCATTTCATTTTCTTACTTGCAAAAAAGCAAAAACAAACAAAAACAAAACAAAACACAACAACAAAAAAACAACAAACAAACCATGATATTGCTAGAAGAAGAAACACAATTGCTAACTGAAGTCACAGTAAAATATTCCTGGTGATTAATGTTTGCTCAGACATTTCTTTGCCAGAGGAGCTGTTTTTAAGTAGTCATTCAAAGCAGATTTGAGCATAAAACCTGGACCCAGTCTGATTCAACAGGTTAGACCAATTCCTATCTGTATGATTTTTACAATTTGATTAACTTTTTTTGGCCTCAGTTTACTTATTTGTAAAATGAGGACAACCATAGTACTTAGAACAATAGCTCACTCATAGTAAATTCTATAGACGTCCTAGTATTTTATTTGCAAGGAAACACAATATCATCACTAGGGAGGCATCTTCTCCTCTGAGTTATTTCTAGTTCTCAGGTAACATGTGAATGAATAGGAAGACTCCTGGCAATGTATCTTTCATCAAAAACAATTCAGGGCTGGCTGAGTGGCGCATTGGTTAAGAGCTGGCTTGGGACGCCAGAGGGCCCCGGTTCGGATCCCACATATGAGGGCCAGTGACACTGCCCTCCACAGCTAAGATGCAGAACAACAGCTCAACCTGGAGCTAGGCTGCAGCCCCTACTGCAGTGGGCTGCCATAAGCTACCGTGTAGAGCCAGCAGCTAGTGTGAGTGGCCAGCAGCCACCTGAGCAGCCGTCCAGAAGCCAGCGACTGATCTGCCTCGCCCGGGAAGAGCGCAATGTTGCTGCCAACTTGGGCCAGTGAAGCAATGTCCTCCACAAGTAGACTGAAGAACAAAAGGACAGAAACTTGTCTGTTCCCCTTCCCCCAATTCCCCAGCGCTGTTCCCATCTCCCAATTCCCCAATAAAAATCTTTAAAAAAAAACAAAAAACAAACAAACAAAAAAAACAATTCAATACACATAAATATTACTTTTATTTTGTGTGGTATACAATTTAAAGTTTCTTTGCATATGTGTTTTAGAAATATATGTTAGTATTTTTAATATGTGAGAATTGGCAAATAATGTCTGCTCTGTGGTTTTAAATTTTCTTCTTTAGGGTTTGTTTGTTTGTTTAGGGAGACTACTTCCCTAAAGTGCTAGAAAATCACAGTAGATGTAGATAAACCAAATATAGTTTCATCTTCTTCCACTGTGCAACTCAGGAAAATGAGTTTGATTGAATAATTATTTGCTGTGTTAATTTTTTTTTAGATATTTCCTGTTTCATATATTTTGTAACCTATATAAAAATTATGAAACTGCTTGATATTTTTCTAATACCAAGCATTGTGTGACTTTCATATTTTAAACACTGCTGTGTTTCTTTAATTGACAAATAACAATAATTTACTCATTACCTATTATACATTCAGCACTTTCCTAAATATTATAATCAATTTTCAAGACAATGCTGTTTGTCAAGGAAAAAAATTGTGTAAAATATGGATTGATATAGATTAGTTAAACAGAATGTAATTAAGCAGCTAGGGAAATATGTTTATCAAGTTTTGTTATTGGAACCCCAAAATATGTAGAACTCAAATTGGACCCAACTATACAAATATATCTATATTTATACCCATAACTATAGCTATAGATATTTATAATACATTAACTCTGTGATTGGCTAGCAATTGGCAATAGAAGAAAACATGTTTACTACCACTTGCTTACTTTAAAACTGTAGGCATTTACCTTCTATGCCTAATCATTAATTACTTGGGATAGGGTGGGTAGTAAAATTGAAGATGCTTATAGAAGTTGCTACCCCCTTAGAAAAATTATGTTTCAATTTATTACATTCAATGGGAATAACTTTTAGTTTCTTTTGAAAATGTTTTTCTATTTTTTTTCCATGAATTTTCAGAAAACTAGATGGAAAGAAATACTAAGGGTATTTTTAACAATATAAGAGATTCTTCAAATCTCTCAATATTAGTGGTCTTAGTTAATAAGTGATAATATTATGAATTTAAATTACATATGTAGATTACACTTTTATTATTAAATTGCAGCTGTCATTTCATTCAAATAATTTCATGTTAAGTTTCATAAATATTTGAAAAACATCATTTGGTGCATTATCCAATTCTGTTAATTTAAATTATTGTGACATCTTTTGCCCTTCACTTTTTTTTGTTTTTTCCCTGTTATTTTTTAACTAACTTGACTGATCCAAGGCAACAAAATATCACTGAATTTTGATTAATATATGTATTTAGCAATCAACAAGTAATTTTTCTCTAAAAATTATCCATACTATTTCCTTTTATTTACATTTATAATATGCTCTTTCCTAAAAAAGTAGAGTCCATTAATAAAATAACCTCAGGACTTCTCCCAGGAAATTCTAGTAAATATGTCAGATTGACAACATGGGTAAATATAAAGAAAAAATTGCAGTGACCCAAAATTACCGAAAGAAAAATAAAAGACAACAAAAATTTTAACAAATGTTTAGAAATAAAAATGAAAAAAGAGAAGCGGTGTACCAACTGCTGTTAATACTCTACTCATATTCTCTCTGATTCCCTTACCATTTTCATGAACATTGAAATTATTTCCTCATTACAACACTGGGTTTTTTAAAACAGTGCCTTCATTATTACTCCAAGGGTGGGTGGGTGATAAATTCAAGACATTTTATGGCATGCAAGCCTTCAAATAATTACTTCTTATAGTTCCCTTCTAAAAATCTACGGGAAAATGGGCTTTTGCAAAATAAAGTGTGAAACGAAAAGTGAGTCAGTGATCAGTAGAGTAAAGGCAGTGAAGTGTTTGCCCTCATTGAGTTTATTCTACGGAAAGAGAGGCAATAAGTAAGTATAAAATAGACTGTGGCAAACGTTCAATAGGAAATGAAAGCAAGGTAAAGAGACATGATGGTTAGAAGGATAGTTTGGTTATGATGCGAGAGAAACTACTCTAGGACCTGAATGAAACGCAGGAGGACCAAATGAATATATAAATGAAAAGCGTTCTAGGCAGAGGGTGTAGCAATAGGTCCCTGAGAAAGGAACATGTTGGCTTGTTTAAGAACAGCAAGGAAGCCAGAAGGGCTGAGGCAGATGATGAGCTGGGTGGAGACGGACTGGCCAGGTTGGGGAAGCAGTAATGCCATGTGGGCTGTTGGGCCTTGGAAGGACTTTGGCGCTTATTCAGAGTGCATATCCAGCGGGAATCGGCTAGGATTTTGAGCAAGGGTGCAGTGTGACCTGATTTACATTTTAAAACCCTGCTGGATGGAGATTAGCTGGTAGGAAATCATGCATAGAAACAGAAAGACCAGGTAGGACAGTGTACTTATGTTTATACCTAATTATCTTTCAGTATTTATTATTACTCTTTCTTTCTAAAAATAATATATCAGGACCATAACCATAAAGTTTCACTTATATTTGGGACATTTTGGCACATAGGTCTATACGCATGACAGGAAAAACAATCAACCACAAATCACAGAGATTTCCTTAAAACTTAGTTCCAATGTAATATGATGATTCTCTTTCATTTGTAATTCTCCATTATGACTTCTGTCAACACAAATTATATGTAAACATAAAATGACTGGAGCGTATTTATAAATTGTTAAATCAATTATCAATATGGCTGAAATATTCTAATAGTATGTGGTCAGATAAGACACTTTGAAATTTTGAAACTAAATAATTAAGTAACTAGGAGGGAGAGGAAAAATAATAAATTATTTGTTTGTTTGCTTCAGAAATTTAACTCTTGCAGAAACAAACTTGAATTATAGATATCATCACCTTATCATATTATCATCTTCAGGAGGTAAAGTTAACTTGATAGTCTGATTAAATATATGAAGAGACAATTGCCTACTTGATATTCACATCAATTTTCTTTTTTTTTCTGGTTGCCATTTTCTTTACTCACTAGAGTAGACAAAATATTTTTAATTAAAAGAAATATATATTCTTAAGTGAAAGGAATGCCTATTTTAAAGCAAACATCCATACATTAAATTTATCCTGGGACATATGCTAAAAATGGAAACTGGCATCATAGTGGGTTTCTAAGACCTCTGGGAAACTTTGTTTTTAACTCAACAGGCTATGAATATCATCGTAAATCCTTATGACAGTAATCCAGAAACTGCCAGTGACTGCATTCTTGTATGTTAACGAAGATGTGCAGGGTCAGCAAAGAACTACTAATGACAAGGATGAAGAGGATGGAAATCATGGCTGCACAAGAGAATCTTAACATGCAGACTATGGTTTTCAAGCTTAAAAGTTGTCAAGAAGCTCCACTGCCACATATTCCAAATAATGCACTGATTAAGGAAGGTCAGTAAGTCTTTTGGGGAGTTGACAGTCATGATATAGTAACTATGCAAAGCTGCAAGTCTCTGGAGTAGTATTTGTGTCTAATCTATATGGTCACAGGAAATATAACTGCCAAGAATGCCATATTCATCATCTTGAGTAGTTTTATCAGCACTACCTGATGTCTCACTCAAAAGAAAAATCACCAAAAATTTGCTTGGCCATTCAATCATGAATCCTTTGTGAAATGTGCTTGGAGCAAACGCTGTGCCTGGTGATCAGAATATAAAGATGAAAAAAAGATACTGATCCTGCTTTCATTGTGTTAAACAAAAATACAGGAAAAAGCAGATACAAAAAAACATACTACAATATAGCGTTACATTTGCTATAGTAGAAATGAAGTAAAATACTAGGAAAGTGCTAAGTTGGCCTGGGGAAGTCTCCATAAAAAGCACCTGCATAACCTGTGAATAAAGAGTCCTTATAGAAAATATAAAGATGCTTATTTATGCATGAGCAAAAAATAAAATGATATTTTTTACATTCTCTAAAATATTTATACTAACAATTCTAGTACTAGAATCTCTCAGTTCTGATTCTAACTCTACTCTTTTCTACTAAACCACAGAAGCAAAAGCCATTTCTTAATTAATTTATAGCTAATGCAAATATTTATTATATGTCTATCATACATGATTGCCTTTTCTAGAATCTGGCAATAACATTGCAAACAAAAATAGACATTTTGTGTGTGTGTGCATGTGTGAGTGTGTATGTATAGCTATAGTCTCTCAGAGTAGGCTACTAAGCTTATTTTAGAAATTGATAAGCTGCTTCTAATATATATGGGAAAAGTTGACAACCTAGAATAACCAAAGCAATAACCAGAGAAAAATAAAATGATGGGACTTATACTATGTGAATTCCAGAGTTATTTTCCATCTGTTTATATCCAGCAGTGTTTCATTTGCACACAAACATATAGATAAAGAGTAAAATAGAGTTCAGAGATAGATCTGCATATAAATGGTCAGTTCAATTTTTTTTTTTAAGTGCCAAGGCAATCAATGGGGAAAGGAAAGTCTTCTCACAAGTGGTACTGGAACAATTTAATATCCAAAAGGAAAAATAAAATGAACATCTACCTTTCTCTCACATCCTACATAAAAAATAACACAAAATGTATCATGAGTCTAAAAGTAAAAGCAAAATATAGTACTTTATAAGAAAACATGCTAGAAAATCTATATGACTTGGTGTAGGCAAACAATTCTTAAATAGGGCATAAAAGCATAAAACATAAGAGAAAAAAAAGTGGGCGTTATCAAAATAAAAAAAAAATGCTCTGAAAAGACCTCATTAAGTAACGAAAAAGCAAGTCACAGCCTGAGAGAAAATATTCATAATACATATAACTGACAAAGGATTTACATCCAGAATATATAAAGAAGTCTTATAACCCAGTCATAAGCAGATCGATGCCCCCAAAAGAAACGGGCAGACTTAAACAGACAGTTCATGAAAGAACCTGTGCAAAGGCAAAGTGCATATGTGACATAGTTTCTTATCAGGAAAATATAAATTAAAACTACAACAAAATACCATCATATTCCATGAGAATGGTTAAAATTAAAAAGCTACCAATAGTTGTTGGTTATATGGAGCAGCTTGAACTCAAATGGCTAATGTGAATGTCAAAACTAAAAAGCCTGGAAGTTTCTTAAAATGTTAAATTCCATCTATCATTTGATCTGAGGTATTTATCTAAGAATAATGAACACATTCCTCAATCAGGTTGATAAAATAAAGATAGACATAGATGATAGGTAGGTTGGTAGATGGATAGATACATAAATACAAAAATAGATGGATGGGTGATTGAGAGCCAAAAGTCTAAGAGCTTATATATAGGTCAAAGTACTGTTTTAAAGACAATTTTGACAAAACAAGTAGGCTGACCAACATTGCCCAAGATTAAAGCAAGCAGAGGAGTGCATTGGAATTACAAAACTGCTATTATGTCATCAGAAACAACATGAATCCAAGACGTAAGTCAGAAATGGAGCAAGTAACTAGAAGCCACATACTATATAGATGTTAAAGAATAAATGTTAAGTGTCCAGGAATACAGAGTGTTTGTTGATTAAGGAAAAAGACAAGGTCAGAAACAAGGCCTGAATGGAAAAGAAAAGCTGGTCCCATACTTTGGAACAAGGAAACCCTGAAAGGGAAAATACCTACTTTAAATTACAGGCACATATTTTTGTTGGGGAAAGAAATACTTGGTGTGCCCAGCCCAAGGCTTCATGTACCCAGAGAAAGTTGCCCTGACTGGGGTAAAAAGTGAGGCATGAAAGATAAAAAGATGGGTTGTCACAAGATCCTATTTATTCACAGATAAAGAGGAAAAAAAATGAGAATAGAGCAAAATCTGCTATTGCGCTAAAGCAGGAAGGGTGCTAGAGTAAATTGGAACAAATCCACAACTCATAATTACAGAGGTCAGGGCCAATTTTGCTTTTAGCTTAAAGAAGAATGACAAAAACAGGCCCTAGGAGAGAATGTGTGTGCTTTTCCCTATCTGAAGAGATTAAAATCCTTGTGTTTCTGACTAGAAAATCACAAATTACAAATACTCTGAATGTGAAAGTAGCTATACCTAGCCCTTCTCTGGGGTAACTTCCCTTCTATTGAAACTTTGGGCTTGTTATGTAAATACTGAAATTTCTTAAAGAATTAATAGATTCTGAAATAGAGAAAGAAAAACAATAATATAGAAAGCAAAAACAGCACACACTGAAGCTTATTTTGAAATGTAAATTCCAAAGAAGGCCTATTTCATTTTTCTGGATCTCTGCCTAAATATCTTTCTACAGTACCTGAATGTGTATTTTGCCTTGCTACAAAAGACTACAGTTTTTCAAAACAAAAATTCATTTGTCTGGCTTGAGAAACTAGAAATCATTAGTACTTAATGTGAGTCAACTTAATTAATGTGTATTGTGGGAATTTTTATAAATTAAAAATTACTTGGGCCAGCCAAGTGACTCAGTTGTTAAGAGCTCACTCAAGAGTGTAAGCTCCGAGCAACAGGTTAGCCAGTTCGATTCCCAGCCGGAGCGGAACTGCCACTGAGCTGCCAACAAGTGGCAGGGTGGCTCAGCTAAAAAATAAAAGAAAATAAAAAAAATAAAAATAAATTACTTGAGTTGTGGAAATTTTGATTATGAGGAGGCAAATAATTTGGAAACAGTATTAGTAAAGAGAGACAGTTAAAAAACAGTAAAATCTTAAGAGAAATAGAGAAAATCATAGGAATGTGATAGAGAAAAATTACAGAAAATGTTCTTATACTATTGCTGAATCCAAAGTGTGGGAAGAGGAAAAGGGAGGTATCTTTCCTCTAATTCCTGGATCACATGAACAACTAATTCTATACACCAGAAATAGGCTAGTTATGGTTTTGTAGTTGAATCTCATTGTAGATTAAAGAGTTTCAGTAGATTGTTTGGAGGAACCTTAGTACCCATTCTAACATTCCTGTATTTTTATGTAATAAACATGTATTTTGTATAAGCAAATAATTTATAACTTGGGAAGGTATAGAATGGTGACATACTTCAATTATTACTAACGATCCCCTATCAGTTAATATTATACTTAAGTTGTGGTTTTTAGCTGTTTTTCAGCCGTTATTATTTTGAAATGAAGCTCAGAAATGCCATAACTTAAAGCAGGAATTGTATCCTACACAATAGAAACAAAGAACATGTCATTGCTGACCTGAGGTAACTCCAAAAGAGTCAAGAAAGTAGTTTTGAGAACAATTATTGTGAACTTAATATCATCAGTGATTTCTTGCATTTCAGGGATTCTATATCACTGGTACCAAGAAAAGTTTAGAGAGGCAGATATAATGGCTTAATTTTACTTTTAAGTCCAATAATGTAACATCTATCCATCTTTTAGGTGACAATTTTACAGTCAAATTTGATATTCAGAATATAAGAATAATGACCGAATTATTACTAGGTGGATATGTTTTCATATCTGGTGGCTATAACCTACAATTGAAAACTATATCAGTTTTGAGTTTAAAAGAGTTTCCTTTATGATCATAATTTCATTCTTACAGCTCTATCTTGTGAAACGGATCCCAATTATTTTCCAAGTGGTGAGACTGACACTACACAAAACATTTCTGTGTCCCATATTTCTGAACATTTTACCTAGTTGTTTGACATTTTATAGTATGAGAAAAGTATTCCAAGAAATAGCACCATGCTATTTGCTACTATGGCTAAAATTCACATTGCAGAGACTAGCTAAGCTTTAAAACAAAACAAAAAAATCTCCCAAAACAGGAATCTCCAGGGTAAAAGTTATCAGGCTTATCATATTTATAAAGATAGATTGAAGCCTGGAGAAAAGAAGAAAAATAATGTGATGGAGGATGTCGAGTTATCTGGCTGGCCAAAAATATACTTAAAGTTTTATAATAAGAGTTTAGGTCCTATATTGAGATACAATACTTTTATTGTCAAAATATTAAAAAAATATATATTTGAGTTCCTAATAGCAATTCAATTACTGATGGCAGCACCCAAATCCAGCATCAGGAGTATTATTTCATCTTAAAACTACTTGCTGGATAAGAGTCTTGAAATTGTCGTGATACTAAAGTGTTAACACCAAACTGATTAATTATTCACTAATTTATGTTTCAAAATCAGGCAGCTTTTATCAGAATGTGTTTATATGCAAAGAGTAGGAGTGTGAATCAAAATGTCTTTGGGCCCATGAATTAGTGAAAGGTGGTATAATGCCAGCAATAAATTAATGAATAGTAGCATAAGGAATTATCAATGAGAATCAATACTGCTTGCTATCAGACTTGATGCCACAAATATTTGTCCTTATAGATTACATCCTTGAACTGTTTTGTTTAACCCCAGGCTCAGATCATGAAAATTTGGGAGGGTTAGCATTATAAAATACTTTTAATTATTATATTTTTCATGGCATACTAAAATGAAAACTGATTAAATTAATTAAAACACCATTTATGTCCACACAAGACATATCTACATTTTATAAGGGAAGGAATTCTTTGTTATTCATACACATAGTATCTAAACTTATACATTTATGCTATATATCAATTATTGTCATGGGAAAAATAGAAAATGTTTACCCGTTTATCAGTGTATATTACTATACACATACACATTTATATACAGCATATATATGTCTGAGTTCTGACAATTAATTTCTAGAACTCATCCTAGAAAAAAGTGCTATATACCTCATTGCTGAATATCACTATGGTCACCTTCGAAGTACTCCCCTTGGGAAGCTATGCACCGATGTCAGTGCCTAGTCCACCCTTCAAAGCAATTTTGGAACTCTTTCTAAAATGGCCATCAGAGCTGTCATCGTATTACCCTTGATGTCCTGAATGTCATCAAAATGTCTTCCTTTCAATATTTCCTTTATCTTTGGGTAAAGAAAGAAGTCATTGGGGGCCAGATCAGGTGAGTAGGGAGGGTGTTCCAATACAGTTATTTATTTACTGGCTAAAAACTCCCTCACAGACAGTGCTGTGTGAGCTGGTGCATTGTCATGATTCCAGAGCCATGAATTGTTGGCAAAAATTTCAGGTTGTCTAACTTTTTCATGCAGTGTTTTCAGCACTGCCAAATAGTAAACTTGGTTAGCTGTCCAGCTGGTACAAATTCATAATGAATAATTTCTCTTATATCAAAAAAGGTTAGCAACATCGTTGCAACAAGTTCACAAACTTAATTGTCAGGCCAAACCATTGACACAAGTGGAAAATGCCTTGGAAAACATTTAAATTTATACCAAGATAATGAGAATTCTATGTATTTGACAAATTATTTAAACTTAGAGAATAAAATGATAAGAAGTTAAATCTTAGTAAAAATGATATTAGTATGTTCAAGAAAACTAATATATTCAAAATATACAAATATCTGACCAAAAAAGACTTAAATTTAAAAAAATAATTGATATTAAGGAATGTTAAAAAGAGATGGCCCATCTAATACCAAATAATACCTGTAAGACAAATACACACATATATTAATGTGTATAAAAAACTATATTTCAAATAGGGCAAATAAATGCATGTATTTTTTTGCTGCTTTGGATCATGATTCTTGCATCTCTGGGAGAAAACTATCTCATGTTCTGGTTATTACTGAGGACAACTTGTATGTGTCTCATCCAAGGAAGCTGAAAAGCACAGCTATGTCCGTTGTAATGACATGGGAGGTATATACATAGACTCGATTTAAACACAGAGACATGGTGTCAGAGGTGGGTGGTATTATAAGGAAACCTAGTTGCCACAAAGGATAGAACAAAGGAGAGTCTTGAGCTTTTGTATAATTAAATATTTAAATCTAAATATGCATTTTTGAACATGTGCTATAGTTTTCAGTTTCTCCAACTCACCCAGGTTTGTATTTCATCTGGTCTATCTTTTCTTATGCATGCTGATTCAAACTACAGTTCTTAGGCTAGCTATAAGAGAATATTGTGAAGGCAACACATACTTTCACATAATTCTGACTTATTCTCATGTATTGTTATACCTACTAAAAAATCAATATTTTCATTTACTTACAAAAAATACCACTCAACAGGCGTTTTCTGAAAACTTAATGATTTCCTGGAAAGGCTTAAGGGAAGTCAGAGGGTGGGGATCATAATTAGCATAGTGAAAATGTAGATATCTAGAAAATTAAATTAAGCCTAAGGGGAAAAACTGTGAGAATGAATTCCTGTTCCTTTCTTATATTGAGGATTGTTCTGTACCTTGGGAAATCATTATTTGACATATGACTTCCTCAGGAATGTAATGGATCTCCTATATACATAGATGATAGATGACAGATAGACAGATCTATACTTATCTATATACATATACATAGATAGATAGATATTAGACATATATAGATTTATCTACACACATGTATATAGATATCTCGATAGATAGACAATAGATAATAGATAAAAGATAGCTAGATAATAGATAGATAAGAGAGAGAGATAAAGAGAGAGAGAGAGAGAGAGAGAGAGAGAGAGAGAGAGAGAGAGAGANAGAGAGAGAGAGAGAGAGAGAGAGAGAGAGAGAGAGAGAGAGAGAGAGACAGTAGTTCCTTTCATCTGATAAAGTATCTGCTTTTTTAACAGTATCCCAGCTTCAATGGGTTGTTTCACCAACCTCTCGCTGTGCAGATAAACAGATATAATAATAAAAGAAAAAGCATACATACTTTATGTATCTCCTAAATTTGGTTATATAGTACAGACTGTAAATGTTGTAACAGAATTTGCCCAACTCGTATTTGGTATAATATTAGAAAACCAGCTCTCCAGAGGGGAAAAACAAACAAAAATATTTTGTTTTAAAATATGGTAGGAGATATTTGGATAAAAAGTTGAAGGATTTGTTTGCGCTGACTTCTCAGAGCACATTTGGGGATAAAACTCATGCCTCCTCCTTTCAGAGTAATTGCCTTTCAGATCCCAAAATGCTGCTCTATTTAGGTCACAGGGGCCAAGGCCCTTAGTGTGAGGCCCATGTGAACCTGTAGATTTGAGAAATGATGCCCTCCATCCTGACCATCACAAATTCAGGGGAGCTGACCAGGGAAGGGATATAAACCGTGTATAAGAATAGAGAGAGAATATAGAGGTTAAGTGCATTATCTCTTCATTTACAAAGCACTGGGTCTTTATCACAGTGTCATCTTACACTAACTGTGTGAACTTGGATCAATGAATTCCTTAAGGCCCAGTTTCATCTGCAAAATATGTTTGCTTAAAGAATTAAATATGCCACTTTTTAAAATGTCATTATTACTATTTTTGTTGATTTTTGATAAAAGTTTAATAATCCATCACTTTTCAATGAGATTATCAGTTTTATTTCCAATTATGAATAGCAGCTCTCATTGGTGTCCTTAAAATGCCATCAAGAAAAAAACCAGACAAGCCTTAGAAGAAATTGAGAGGCTTTATATCCGGACACTGTATTAAAACAGTCCCAAAGTAATTAATGCTATTTAAATTAATGTATGAAAATCTCTTTCCCTCTCCTCTTTCTTCCCTTTCTCTTTATCTAACACACATACACCCACACAGACACACACTCACACACACACACGCACAAGCACACACAGGCAAACTTATTTTTCCCTGCTTCACTTATTTTGTGTGAATGGATCTTTAACTAGCCCTAGTGGCATTGTATTAGTGATTGATTTTCAGGTTGTATATTGATTTGAACAATGACTATAAGTATGGCATTCTCTACTAAAACGCTCAAATACCCTGGAGAATAACACTGATGCCAATCTCTTCTCAAAAATCTGAATTAATGAGCAAAATTGTATTCTTTTGTCTGTCTGATCACTTAATGTGTTGTCATGTTAATTACTTTAAAAAGCTTATATTTTGCCCCCTGAAGTTTCATTCCTTAAAATTACAGTACCAGTGTCTATATTCTAAACTTATTTATATTGAAAACAATGATCCAAGAATAATAAGAAAAGTTAAGCCCTAAGAAATCAAAAACTTTAGAAAAGCAAGCTTGAGAACTACAGTTAAATATACTTTAAGACAGAAAAGCTGTGGGTTGAGAAGAACATAATTGAAGCTAAAATTAAAGTTATCCTCTCTGATGGTAATAAAATGATGAGTGTTTTATTGCTATAACACAACATTGAAATGATCCATATGATCTCATTTAAATAAGTAGTTTTCTATCCTAATTATGCATTAGATCATCTGGGGAGCTTTTCCAACATGATAACACACAAGTAGCACCCAAGACCAAGTAAATAAATTGGTGGAGCCAGTATCTTTCCAGGTCTTTCCAGGTGTTGTAATGTGCAGAAGGATATTTGAACCGCTGATCTTAGACTCTGGTGGTTCTAATACCTTAGTAGCCACGTAAGCAACCCAAAATCTAAGCCAGTAAATACTTCAAGATAAAGACACTGAAACCTATGGATAGCCAATCACATACAGCCAACTAGGCTTTTCCAAATGAAGCAAACACTTAAGCTACAGAGAATAAAATAATTCCCTTGCTTTATTTATGCTTTTTCTTTATAAAAAAGCCCTTCCTCTAGATGGAGTGTTTCTAACCACTCCTGGTTTTTTTTTTTGTTTGTTTGTTTGTTTTTTTTTTAAAGATTTTTATTGGGGAATTGGGGGGATGGGAACAGTGCTGGGGAATTGGGGGAAGGGGAACAGACAAGTTGCTGTCGTTTTGTTCTTCAGTCTAGTTGTGGAGGACGTTGCTTCACTGGCCCAAGTTGGCACCATCATTGCGCTCTTCCCAGGTGAGGCAGATCAGTCGCCGGCTTCTGGACGGCCGCTCACTGCGGCTGCAGGCCGCTCACGCTGGCTGCTGGCTACACACGGTAGCCCATGGCAACACACTGCCACAGGGGCTGCAGCCCACGCCGTCGCCGGTGACCCACAGCAGCCCAGCTCCAGGTTGAGCTGTTGTTCAGCATCTTAGCTGCAGAGGGCAGTGTCACTGGCCCTCATATGTGGGATCCGAACCGGGGCCCTCTGGCATCCCAAGCGAGTTCTTAACCATCGCGCCACTTGGCCGGCCCTAACCACTCCTGGTTTTGGTCCTCCCCATTTCCAATTAATGTTTGCTCAAATACACTCTTAGAATTTTGAATATGCCTCAGTTTATCTTTTATCAATCTGAAACATCAATCCCTATTAAACAATGGTTTGCTTATAGATACTTTTGTATGATAAGAACTTTTGAAAATTAGATGATAACTGTTGGTCTTTCTGTCTCTTAAAAAATGAACCCAAGCCTATTTACATCCACCCACACATCCAAATACATAACCACACAGATACCAACACACATTCTCACACTCACACACACATATGACTTTGCATACAATTTAAAAGCATAGCCAAAATTCCTGAAGTAAGTGTTAAGAAAGCTACCTCTAAGAACCACATTTAAATGAACTCCAGAAGAAGGCAAGCTGTTGCCTTTTCAATGAATCAAGTACCATCACCTTGGCAATTGTTTTGCTGTTTAAAAATCTTGTGTTAACAACATTCCGTGTAGCTGCAACTTAAAACCATTTCACCTACTCCCATCTCAAGGTAAATGTAAATCAACATGTGATTGCTCTGTCTGATCATGAATAATTTACTCCCCAACTCCAAATCTCAATTTTTCTGTCTGATAAATGAATACATTGATAGAGCATAGGGTAATAATTCAATGAAACCTATTATGCTGGCATTTAAAATCATCAATGGATATTAGCTGCTACTATTATTGTTGCTGTTTCTATTATAATCCACTAAAGATAGTTTCATATGCTTGTACTCTTAAAATTTCTCATTTAGTATTTTCATTTCTATAAAAGACACATGAAAAAGCAAATAAAATCAAAACAAGCTGTAAATAAACAAAACAATATGGATGATAACAATTGCTAGCTCCTTCCATTTTGACTTAATTCATGTTTAAATAAAGGAATTTTGAGTACAGAGGATATCTGGGACATGGCTTGTGCTTCAATTTTTAAAACTATCCCTGTTAAGATGAATGCACTAAAAGGGCTATGTAAGCGAAAAGTGCACCATTATGTTACTGACTCGTGCCAACTTTTGGCTCCCTTTGCCTCTTAGATCAGACTACTTCTACAAAACAAGTCAATTGTGGTTGTTAATTAAATCTAATTTTCCATCTAAGTATTAGTACTGTTTCCAGACCATACCTCTCATCCACTGCAATCTATTTGAATTTGGATGTCAATATCCTGGCCCCTCTTTCATGGAGTCGTGGCAATGACAGTTAGGTTTCTTTAAAAATACCTTAACCCAGATTTTCAGTTCTTTTCTCTTTCTCTCTTCAAACCTCCAAAGGCTACATACAACTTTTAAATGAATTCAACACTTCCAACATGTGAAAAACACCTTGAAATTGAAACTGACAAAGTGAATCACATTCCTCTCCCAATTAAGACCTACAGAGGAAGAGACACTCACACGTGATATATATATATATATATATATATATATATATATATATATATATATACACACACACACACACACACACACACACACACACACACAAACACAGCTGGGCTGAAACTTGATTACCTACATGCTAACGTGACTTTTAAAATTTCTCTGAGTCTCAAACTTGCATAACCTTGGTGTTCTGTGAATATGGAAAAGCATTTTTGTCACACAGTCTTGTTAAAGATTTAAATCCATAATACAAATACTTATTTAATTACCAATTTGTTTAAGAAATGAAGATGACACTCTTTGAAGAAGGGAAGAATAACTTAATATAACCCAAAGTTTACACGCATAGAAAGCAACCTACTCTATATCAGGCTGTCTATTATTTGCATTACTGTTCATCCTCACAACCACAGTATGCAGCATACATATTTGACCTCACTTTTCCAGATGAGTGGCCTATATTTTAAACAGTGTGTAAGTGATGGAGATGGGATTTGTTTCTTTGGCCAGGATTCTCTATTCTAGTGTTTAATTATGACATATTTCCCGTTTTAGTTTAAGAGAATCAAAAATTAGATTTTATTTCTCTATGCTTCACAAGCTAAAACTAAAAATAGCAGTATTTTGTAAATCATGGTATTGCAACAGATACTAGCATAAGAAAGGTTTAAAGTTATTTTTGTACTGTAAAGTAATTATAAATGTAAAATAGCAATAAAAATACTAAATGAGAAATTCTCATATGTAATGCCTATAAATGGCTGTATAACTCAGTCTGTTCTCTGCATTTAGATGAAACTTGTAGCTATCACTTAATTCTTTAATCATATCCTATATATGAAACTCAAATTGTAATAGGATATTTAAAAATATCTGAAACGGTTAAGAGATAAACACTCTACTATAAAGCAGTTCTATGTAGAATTATAAAGGACCTATGAGAGATGAGAGATATAGTCTGGTAAAATAAAAGATAGTTATAAAAGACAAAATATGACTAAATTCAAATTTTATACAAGGTAAAAATAAACAAGAAGTAAATATTATAAACTTCTATATATTGGGATGCTTTTTAGTCCCAGTTGAAGATTATGTCTAAACAACATAAAGAACATCCCTGGATAATAAATCAGTGGAAATAACCAAATCAAAGATAATACTTTTGATCTAAATTATGTGATTTGAGTATTTTCATTAATCAAATTAACAATATTCACTGAGTTTTAAGAAAATCCTTATTATTTTAAACATGCCTTCATTCAGTTTGCACCTCAGCGATTCCATTAACAAAATTTTCAGTTTGTAACTCGTAATTGAACAGGAATAAGATGAGTTATCTAGATGTTTACAAATATGGATTTTTAGATCCTGTGCAAATGGCGTGAGATTAGTAATTTTTCTTGCCTAAAAACTGGCAATCCATTAAAGAAATCAAGAATTCATGAACTTTAGCAATTTTGCTTTTATAGTTATTAGATATTCATTGAATCATTTTTTCTGATCCTTTCCCCTTTCTTACAGAATGCTTTAATTATCAACTACTGTTACTGCAGCCTATTAATGTTACCTTGGCTATGCCACTTGTACAAAATATTAAATTTGATGTATTCTTTGCAGGCTAACCTTGGGATGGGTGTATTAAAAGACCATATTTAGAGGCATATTTTGGATTATTTAAATATAAATATGCCCTTTTAATACTTTCAGAGGAATAACATAACTCCCAGACTGACTAGTGTATTGATTTTTGTGTATTCAATTTTTTAAAAATCACATGTGATCTAAGCTGCAAAAGTGTGACCCACTTTGGTTCAGATTTCTTTCCTGCATGACTCACATCCTCTGGATTTGAAAGGGAATGACTACACAGGGAGAGAGTATTGTAAAAGTGCCAGTTGACTAATCTCTGTGGAGTCTTAGGGGAAAACAATGACAGCAGCAGGCTGGTAGAGGACATTCTTATTTGTCTTAAACTTTACTATATAGGATGGTGGTGAAGAGCTCAGGTGTCAGACTTTGTGTGTGTGAATACTGACTGTATCATTTATTAGGTGTGTGACCTCGGGGAAGTTAATTACCTTCTCTGTGATTCAGTTTCCTCGCTGGAAGAATTGAAATGGTAATGACGCTGACATTATGAATTTGTTGGGAGAGTTTAATTATCTAATAGAGGGGTTAGAATTGTCCCATATACATGTTAAGTGCATAATAAATGTGTGTGCACATTTTAGACATCACCTTGATATATTTCAGAAGAGTAAAGCATAACTTACTTATAATCACAGTAACATGAGAAACCATTTGTAGCTGGAGACTTATTTCTAGCCTAGGAAGATACCACCTCCTCCACTAACATTTAAATGTAAGCACAGACTTGTTTTTTTGTTTTTTTGTTTTTTTTCTCTGTTGTTGACTGCTTTCTCCTTAGTGCTGAGATTAGTGACTGGACCATACGTAGTGTGCGGATAGTAAATGTTTGCTGAAGAAATGAATCATTGGTCAACTTCCAGTTTTTTCTACGCTAGAAAAACCCTACATAATACTTGGTAACAGATAAAATGTTTCTTTTCAGCATCCATCATGGATCTACTCTTACCCATGCTAGCATTTAATCTTCTTTACTTTTTTCTTTAATCTGCTTTCTCTTGCTCCCAACTCCCTAATGGATGCCTTAGGAAAATTCTAAATATATCTTTGATATCCCACTTGAAGTTTTCCAATATTGGCAGTCGCTTATAAAGCAAAATAATCCCGCTTTACCAAACTCTATCAAAATTTCTATTCCTGGGCAATATGAAAATAATAATAGTGGTTGAAATTTATCTGGTGTTTACTGTGTATGTGGCACTGAGATGACTTTGGTTTATCTCGTTTAATCTTCACAACTTTCAGTGATACATATTCTACAAACCTTTTACTGAAGATAAAAGTTAAATTTGAGGAGATTCGGTATTCATAATTAAGTCACAAATAGCAAAGGGCAAAACTAATTTTTCACCAGCCTAATATTAACATCAGCGTTCTTAAGAACCAAATAACCTCTTCTTCTACCTAGGCAATTAGTGTTCAGTATTCAAGCTATCAGGAGAGCTGATGATTTTACACACAGTAAAGTATTAAAAATAGACAACACATTAATTATCAGATGAAAGTTTACCCTGGTAGATATGTTTTCACTTTGAAAAATGCAACCTTGAACAATAATACATTGAACCAAATGAAAGATATTTTAATGGTGAATTTCAGACCCTGTGACACGTAAAAATGGAGTACATAATTTGGGACTGGAGTCTGTTCCAAAGTTAACAACCTGAATATAACTTCATTCCAAGTTTCATTTTCAAATTCATCTATAGAGTTGCCCTTTAACCCCTGTAAAATAAATTGATATTCTCCTCATTAAATAATTCAATTATTCAATTCAATTCATAAAGGTTTTGGGGTATCTACTATGTGTCAGACATTGTTTTAGACTTCGAGTTAAATAACTTCAGAAAATCCAAAATTTATTGCAAGATAAATCATTTAAATACATAATTACAGTATAATAAGATAACTATTTTAAGAAAGGTATTACAAAGATGGGAAAATGTACACATACCTATTTGGGGAAAGACAATGCGAAAACCTTCACTGGAGCAGTTACATTGAAATGGGAGTAGAGTGGTAGGAGAGAGAGAACAGATTTGAGGGAAAAAAATTACCAACTGAAATAGTCTGGGTAGGGAATTCCAGGTAAAGCAAACAACATATTCAAAGGCATGAACGTTTGAAAGAATGCAGTTTGTTGGGAGGATTAAGATTAATTAGCTATGAACATTCTCTGATAATTTCAGTGACAATACTCACTGTTGCTTCATCCTCTGGGTCTGGGTTTTTAGTTTTCATATATATATATATATATATATATATATATATATATATATATATATATATTTTCACATTCAAAGTAGCATGTTTACAAACCAAAATTAAGGACACAGGGCAAACAGAATTATTTGTTTCTAATTCTAATCAGAAGAAAACCCAATTGATCCATCTCATGAGGACACTTGAAATATATTTACTAATAAAGACAACTAACATTCTGCTTTTACTTTTATTAGCATGTCTTTGATGCTTAGTTTACTTCCAGGCCATAAGTTTTTGTTATTTCAGTTTCTTCTAGGAGAGATTTTTCTCCTGTGTAACCTCCTCCTCTGGCTAAGGAACAACCTATTCTTTTTCAGTTAGGATCATCTCAGTGTAGCAGGGGGAGTTCATGTGTGGGTTACCCGCCCGTGACATGAGCTCTGTAAGTTCTATGCTGCATCTTGGGAGCTTTGTTCACCTGGATGTGCTCAATGACCAGAGAATATGCATCTAAACCCTTAGGTTCAGCATTACGCTCAGTATTTTTAAGCATGAGCAGTAAAAATTCTGCACTCTTTTTGGGCCACAGAGCCTGCATCCACCCCACTGTTTGGCCTGGGCACATCTTCCAACTCCACCATTGTAACAACGGACTGACACACATTGATTATGTAAAGTGACATCCTTCAGATACTTGGTGGCTTTTTGGATATGTATACCCTTGATGGCCTGGGCAATTTCACAAATGTTCACTAATATTTGAACCTCTTGATTGCATGATTTGGTGGGATTTTCTGGGTCATTGAATAGTGAACCATTTTGAGAGTTCACCTCAGTCCACCTGTAGGAAGAGGTTTGTGTCTCAAATGTTGAGGCTACTAATCAGACTGTCCCCCTACGTCTCTCAGTTAGGTTTCTAAGAGTTATCTCATTTACTTCAGGTCTCTCATTAGCAGCTACCACAAGGTTGGTGGTGGCTGTTTAGGAGCTTTCAGCATAATGTCACTTAGATGAGACAGCCTTATCTTAAGGGCACAATCAGAGACAGAATAAAACTCAGAAATGTTAAAGAAATTAAAATCAGGAGGTGAGAGAAATTCAAAAGTAATTATGGTCAGTAAGATCTTATGTTTAGCTTAATAAGGCTACAGGCAGTTACATTATATAGATGATAGATAGATAGATAGATAGATAGATAGATAGATAGATAGATAGATGATAGATAGACAATTAAGTTCAAGAACTCATCCAAGGAAAAGTGCTACATAGCTCATTGCTGAATATCACTACAGTTACCTTTGAAGTACTCCCCTTGGGAAGCTATGCACTGATGCCAGCACCTAGTCCACCCTTTAAAGCAATTTTGGAACTCTTGTTTTTGGAATGGCCATCACAGCTGTCGTCGTATACCCTTGATGTCCTCAATGTCATCAAAATGTCTTCCTTTCAATATTTTCTTTATCTTCGGGTCAAGAAAGAAGTCATTGGGGGCCAGATCAGGTGAGTAAGGAGCATATTCCAATGCAGTTATTTGTTTACTGGCTAAAAACTCCCTCACAGACAGTGCTGTGTTAGCTGGTGCATTGTCATGATGCAAGAGTCATGAATTGTTGGTGAAAAGCTCAGGTCGTTTTCATCTAACTTTTTCACACAGCCTTTTCAGCACTTCCAAATAGTAAACTTGGTCAACTGATTGTCCAGTTGGTACAAATTCATAATGAATAATCCCTCTGATAACAAAAAAGGTTAGCAACATCGTTGCAACAAATTCACAAACTTAATTGTCAGATCTCGTTTAGGGGTTAGAATACAACCATATATTTCTTTGCCCTGTCAGGCAAGAGAGCCTAAAAGAAATGACACCCCAGCAACAATGTGTACACCTAGGGTCCATAACTTGGTTTTCAATAATATTCTCCTATCAAAGGAACCAGTGTTCCTTGGAGAAATGGCTTATAATAGGATTAGGGAAGGAAATATATAAATGAGCCTGGATAATCTTGCTATGCCAAAAGTAAGGAAGTAATAAAAGAAAAAGAAGGGCCAGCCGAGTGGCTCAGTTGGTTAAGAGCTCACTCAAGAGTGTGAGCTCTGAGCAACAGAGGTTCAATTCCCAGCCCGAGATGAGCTGCCGCTGAGCTGCCAACAGTTGGCAGGATGGCTCAGCTATAAATCAATCAATCAATCAATCAATCAATAACAAAAACAAAAACATATTACTGTGGTTTGTCAGCAAACACATGAGCTAACAATGGAACGAGCTTCTAATACCTAAGATGGAACAATTAGAGCAACAACATAAAGTTGCGTTGGATTATAATACAAAGTATAAAATAAGTGCCCATGAACCCATGCTCATATAGATGAATGATTTAATGAATTAAGAATGAGGGAGAAGAGGTCAATCTTCCATAAAAAAAAGTTTATTTGGATTCTCTACCCTAAAAGAGGGGAAATGTAACTCTCCTCATGAAGTGTGGACAGAACAAGGAGATTTTTCCAAAGATAAAAGTATAGAAATAGGGGGTAAAAGAGTAACTTCGCAGTGGGGAAAATAACGAACATTACTTCAGGGAGTGAGTGGCCAAGGTGAACATCATAAATCATGTTGATACTATGTACCTTTGATATAATGAAAATTACACTTCACCTCTGATTTTCCTCTCTAAAACTCAAATATAAGTCTAATCAGGAGGGAAAAAAACAAACAAACATCAGACAAGTCCCACTAGAGGGGCATCCTACAATACAGCTGACCAGCACTCCTCAAGAAGTCTCAATGTCATGAGAAACAAACTAAGTTTGAGAAACTGTCATGGCCAGGAGGAGCCTACAGAGACATGGCAATTAAGTGAATGTGATATCCTGGATGAGATCTTGGAACTGAAAAGGGATATTAGATAAAACCTAAGGAAATAGAAATTAATTCTTCCAATATCTATTTCTTGCCGATTCTATTTTCAAAGTGAGCGGAAATTAGTAAATTGTGTTTTTTGTTCTGTCACTTGCTATTGGACTTTGAACCAGTCATTTTTACAGGATCTCAGTTGCCTGTGTCAGCTTAAAACTGAGTTTTGCTTACAATAAGACTCATGAGTGTAGGAATTCTACTGAAGGGTTGAAGACTATGTCCAGCTATGTAATATTTATATGAGGAACTGTAGAGACTCCTGGGAAATATCTCGTCACCAGGAAAAACAGGGTTCAGGTACACAATGCCTAAAAACTGTCTCAGTGTCTAATGGGGACAACTGGGCAGCCCAGTGTTATTTATCACATCATTCCTAGCCTAATCTTCACCAAATGTTACTAAATCTGAGGAGAGAGAGTTGGTAGAGACTATATATAGTTCTTTCACTAAAAATCTCTGAAAGTCAAAGAACTTCCAAGGGTTACTATAGGTAGAGAAGTGAGATTCTTTTCCTACAAAAATATGGAATTAATAATATGTATTCTGATGTCCCACAATTTTAAATAAAGCTAGACTTTGGGAAATAATATATGTAGCCATCATGCTTAAACAATGAAAGTTGAAAAACGGAAAATAGGAGTTTTCAAGCAATTAATCACAAAAATTGATATTTCATAAAATTTGAAGTGGAACTCCAATATCAGATAAATTGGAGTTGCGCTCAAAGAAAAGTGTGTATGTTCTCTGATCTTAAGCACTCAATTTTTTACCTCTCCCTTATCTCCTGAGAAGGTCCAAGAATATTCTCAATGGAACACAAGGGCATTCCAGAGCCCACATTTAAAATATTCCCTGTGGGATGATGGCTAAGCTTGTGCCTACCTGTAAATATTTATTGGGCTCTAAACCAGGGTGGAGGTTTATTATAGGAATATTGTTGCTGACTCTCACAATTATGAGAAAATCAGAAAAAAATTCCTTAGAAGCAGCTTGGCTGCTTGAAGAAGGTCATGCTGTTTTTCCATTCTCAAACAAATAGAGCTATATTAATATTCTGAACCTTGGGAGTCCTGCCAAATCTCCATCCCAAGTTTCCTAAGTAACTTATATTTATGCATCAGTGACAAACACAAAACTTGCTTGTCTGAAATCCTTGACTGCACAACCAAGATTAAAAGGAATTTTAAGAGAAAGAGGGAAAACAGGCTGTTTCTACTTCAAGTAGTCTACTTCATTCATCTCATCCCTAAAAATGCCAGGAAAAAAAAATTAAAGGCATTAATATAGTTCCATCTGGAAGAAATTTAAAAAACAAATGTTGGGAGAAAATGATTATTTTGCAATTGAATTGTAGGCAGTTCAGGAAAAGAAGAAATAAAGTATCAAAGACCTCCAGGATACTTCAAAGGAAATCCCCAATAAAAGAAAAATATATACAGAAATAAGTGCTGAGACCTGTTATATATATATATATTTTTTTTTTTATATATATATATATATATATATATATATATATATATATATATATATTTTATCCCCCCCCCCATGTAAACTGACTCTGGACTACTTCTCAATCAATGGGTACCACAGGCCAATCAGACAGAGAGGAAGGCCACTGGGCTAGAAAAAAATTTGATTGTATTAAATTGGCGGCCTTCACAATATAAACAGAGTAAAAAACTTCCTAGCTTTGTCATTTACATCAGTCAATAGATGCTGAAATCAAATGATTTATCTCTAGGTATTTAGTGAAGCAATTTAATGAGATTCTACTTCCCAGTGTCCTTCCAACTGTGTGACATTTCCCATATATGGTCATACAGAAGATAAGTTTGGGGAAGCCAATTAATAGGCTAGAATCTAAAGAAATAGTATCTGGCGTCATTCTAGTTTGTAATTACAAAGTAATGAAACACAAACTTCCACAGTTCAATTGGTGATATGATACCATATGGAAGGGTGGTAGAAATAGTTCCAATCCTCTAATACCAGGGCATTTGTGGAAGTTTCCTTAAGAAATACTTTCTTAGAACTCACCTTTGACATTTATATATTTTGGAAGTTGGATACCATATTTCCCCATATATAAGACGCACCCTGTTTAGAAAAATTTGTGGTCTAAAAACTGGGTGTGTCTTATACAGTGTTTGTATGAGCACAAAAACAAGCGTGAAAAAAGCAGGAAATGCAAGTAAAAAAAATCTACAACCACTGTATAAGACGCACACAGTTTTTAGACCCAAAATTTTTCAAAACAGGGTGCATCTTATACATGGGGAAATGCGTAAGTACTGAAGAGTAAATATTTAAGCATATCACCTGAGCAATTCTTAAAGATAATATAATGCAACTCGTTCATGTAAATTTTACTTTTTCAAGAAGCTTAAAGAAGCAGTCAGTATCTCTGGCTTTTATAAATGAACTCTTCCAAATACATACACATAATCACCTAGAGAGCATCCTCACAAATCCTTGCAAAATACAGAGAGTTTATTTTTCCTTTGCAGAGTTCAACTAAGTTCTAAATTCAGAAGTTTACAAAAAGCTTTTAGAAAACAATGAGAAATTTAATTTGAGGAATAAATATGTCACTGAAAATCCAAATTCAGAGACTCAGACTTTCATTTCACAGTAAGGGGGGAAATAAAAAGATATTTTTCATTTGTACCTCTAAAGACTTTAGTGAGAAATTTTCCTTAAAGGCAATTAGCTAACCACAATAATTACTTCATTTGACATGTATAAAGAATTATTGATTTGCCTAGTCCATAATTTTGAACTGTGCTCCATTTAAAAAATGAGGCTTTGTCCAGCACCTCTCCAGAATCAATGAATGCAAGTTATCTTCAGTGTTCTGGCACTTTTCATCTTACTGTGTTCATTTACCTACAGGATTTTCTAGGGATCAGGCAATTTCTTTTGCTTACTTGATATGAGAGATCTCTTTGGAGTGATGAAAATGTTCTAAAACTGGATTGTACTGATAGCTGTACAACTCTACAAGTTTACTAAAAATCATTGAATTGTACACGTCACATGGGAGAATTTTATAGTATATATCAATAAAGCTGTGGGATGTTTTTTTAGAATAAAAAGCAATTACATGTCAGAAAATCAGTATATATATGCCAATGGACAGTAATTTTTATGTATAGTGAAAATTATTTTAGTATGTTCTTAAAATATGAGATATGACCACATTCTTAGTTATTTTTAGTCTGAACATTAAACAGCTTCTCTTTAAAAATAAGTATTATTAAAGACTTAAGTGTAAGACCTAAAATCATAACACTCCTAGAAGACATCATAGGGAAAAAGCTCCTTGATATTGTACAGGCAATAATTTTTTGGATATGACACCAAAAGCACAGGCAACAAAAGCAAAAATAATAAATTGGGGCCACACCAAATTAAACAGCTTCTGCAAAGCAAAGAAAACCATTAACAAAATGGAACGGCAATGTACAGAATGAGAAAAAAAATATTTTCAAATCATATTTGATGACGGGTTAATATCCAAAATACATAAGAAACTCATACAGCTCAATAGAAAAAATTCCAGTTTAAATACAGGCAAAAGACCTGAATAAACATTTTTTCCAAAGAAACTATACAAATGGTCACAGGTGCATGAAAAGATGCTCAACATCACGGATAACCACGGAAATAAAAATCAAACTACAATGAGATATCACCTCACATTTGGTAGAATGACTATTAGCAAAAAGACAAAAAATAACAAGTGTTGGCAAAGATGCATAGAAAAAGGAATACTTGAACAGTTGGTGGGAATGTATATTGGTACTGCCACCATGGATAAAAAGTAAAAACGGTTCCTCAAAAAATTTAAAATATAGCTACCATAGGATTCAGCAATTCCACTTTAGGTATTTTTTCAAAAAAAGTAAAATCACTATCTCAAAAAAAATGCTGCACCCTCTTGTTATTACAGCATTAATTATAACTGCCAAGACATGGAGACAACCTATGTGTCTATCAATGGGTGAATGGATAAAAAAAATGTATACATGTACAACAATGCTAACTATGTGAGGTGATAGATGTCTTAACTAACTTGATTGTGGTAACAATTTCGCAAAGGATACAAATATCAAACCATCATATTGCACACCATAGATAGATACATTTTTATTTGTCAATTATACTCAGTCAACCTGGAAAAAAATTAACTATTATTATAGTTGAAAAAAAATTGCGCACACTCTTTTGATTCAACGTTTTGAGTGTTTGTAAAATATATTAAGTGGATAAACTTATGTTCTTTTTAAAATGCAGAACTTTTTAGTATAATGAATAAATAGATTTGAAGAATATTGATCACAAAATAAACTTATAAACCATTTTCTTTTCTAGCTATAAAAAAATTAGAGATTGTGTATAAATTTTAGGAATTGTTAAGTAAGAGAAAATTTGACCAATGGTGTATTAAAATCTAGGGATGCTTTTCCTCAGTTATCTGGTTCTGCTGGTCTGTTTTCCCATGGTTCAATCTGAACGAGACCCTGATTGGCATCTGTATGGTTCTTTTGGCATTCTTTCAAAGTAACAGTAAGGCTTTTAAACTCTACTCAAGAAAATACGGTAAAGGCATGTATATTGGCAGATCTACTTTTCTTATAATAAGTCAGAATCTTTCCTAGAAGTCCTGCCCTTTCAGTGGACACGACCCATCATCCTGTTGGCAAAAACTGCATCATGCAGTCTTCCCTAAGTCCAGGGCAGCGTTACCAGTAGTTTACTTTTCAGCCTCTGTAATAGAGGCTGTCATGGGGAAAGAGGAACATACACAATAGATAGATCTTAGTTACTGAACTAATAATGTTTGCAGTATTCTTAAAACATAGTTCATGGAACACTGGCATTGAAAACAACTGATGTAGCAGAAATGGAGATCTGTATTCACGTAACCATTCTTTTTCTTTCCTTCTAAGCATATATTAAATGAAATTTCCCAGTTGGACTAGCTGTTGGCTCATGGATTCTAGGTGGAAGAACTATATACTATTTCATGGTATGGTCTTAAATCCTCTATGATCTTGTTTTCACTTTCATAATTACTTTGGACACAACAGAATGAAGACTGTAGGATTTGAAAATGAAATAAACTTAGATTCTTAATTAACTAGTTGAAGGAGAACTGCTTAAGATATCCAGTTACCAGTAGCATCCACACTAGGTTTTAATTATGACAAAACTTTCATTCTGATAAACTTCTCACTTGGCTTCAATGCTGCTTATAATTTTCATTTCCACATACAAAACCTAATTTACATTTAAAAAACATTTTTTTTTTTTGGTCTCAGCTTTTGTATTACTTTCTTATGTTCCTTACTACTAGGTTAGATAGTCCTCATTGCCTCCACAGTAGTTCTAAAAACATTTGTTACCCATTGTTATTTTATCTCCTTGATTTCACTAAAATCCTGTAAGGACAGCTTTGTTAACCTTTTTATCATTCTATTTTAGCAGAGGACCTAGTTTAATACATAAAACTAAATGTTTGTTTACTGAATGAATTCTGACATTCTGAAACCATATTCATGAAGTCCTATGTAAAGGTATTGAAATACTCCAATGCTTGAGAGGTGCGGGGGGAGGGGGACTAGAATAAGTAAATTCTTGGGAGAGCAGTAGTAAGAATGAACAAACAATTGCAAGGAAATGAAGGAGAAGAAAGTAAGGTATGAAAAGACTATAGTGAGACAAAAACCTAGAGAATCAAATGCTAGGTCTCAAAGACAGATTAATGAATAACAGTTTTTCTTATTAATAAATAACGTGCTGTTGGAGATTTTTGGTCAAGAAACCAACATTAATGCTTTTGAGGGTGAGTTGAGGATGGGGTGCTGATAAAATCACCACAGTTTATCTTCAGGCTTAGGTCTGACTTATTGGAAATTTCTGCAGAAAGCTTTGTACTGGGAATGTTACCTCTCAGCAAACTAGTATCTTGTGATGTCTAGTTCTTTCTTTTTAGTCAAGATCTGCCAAAGTTTATTTTGCCTTGGGAAAAAAGTCTAAAACCAACCAAGTCTCTGAGATTCCTTTTCACTGATTAAGACTATGAGTATTTTCTTTTTTTTTTTTACTCGAGTTCATTTTGACTTAGGTCTAAGTTTCTATCTAAAACTCTTCTATAAACTCTGTCTGTAACACACACAGTTCAGCAGCACTATATCCCAAGGAATTGACTGGGAAATAATTAATTAATTCATTCAGTACTTACATGATACTTATACTGTGCTAAAAATTTGCCAGAATTTCTAAAAATGGCATATACAAAGAACAAGATCAGCAGTTTCCTAAAGATTAAAATGTTTAAAGTATATGAAAGAATGGCTCTTATAGGGCTGTAAAATAACTTTATCAATATTTGGGTTTATCCATTTTATTTAACTCATTAACTAATATGGAAACCAGTAAGGTATTTATAACTGGTTCAAAAGAGGTTTTAAAATGCCATACGTTTATAGTCAGGAAAGGACTGCTGATGAATTTATAAGTGGATAGCAAAACTGGTTAATATTCACAGGGCGATCATAAATTACACTGTACTGGATACAATTTTGCATTACATTAGCATTCTACAAGTTATTCTTTTATTTCTACAGCTGTAAATTAGCCTAGTTAATGACAAACAAAGGCAGAGATAACTCAGAGGGTGAAGTTGGTCAGGACACTCACTAAATTTCAAAATCTCTCACGTTTTCTTTCCCTTACATCTACAAGAAAAACCATAGCTTACAGTCTACTCTGGTGTAGACACAAATAATCAGCCATAGAAGCATGAAGAGAGGACCTTCATTTGGATATGGAAGCATGGTAGTGGAGATGGTATCTAACCTAAAGATGAAAAATAAATGCTTGACTCAAATGGAGTCTATGGGTGGAGAAGAGATGGTGTTTTTAGAATTAAGTAAAGAGGGCAAGAGAGAACGGCATAGTCATGAACTGATCCCCGTGTTCTCTTCAGGAGTCATGGACATTGACAACTCTGTTGATATTTGCTTGCTCAGTGGAAATTAAAGTACAGAAAACATGTATGTATTAATGCTTGCATCTTCCTTACTGGAAGGTACTCGCCATTGAGTACTATTTGGCTCTCAAGCAAGCCAAAGTGAACTGAAAAGATCATACACATCCAAGGGTTCAATTCTGTTGAGTTTATTCACCTCCTAGACCTTTCATCGCTACCCTGGAACACTAAGATAAAATATATATTAAAAAAAATATATATATATATATATATATATCAGCAAAGTCATTTGCAAAACTAAAAATAAATATTATTGCAGGTAAGGTTGGATATTCATTAGAACATGTACAGAAGATATATTTATACTTTAAAATTCCCCTTTTTAATAAACTTGTCCACTTGGTAACTGTGGGCAGGTTACTTATCTCCTTTGTGTCTTAGCTTCCTTGCCGATAAAATGGACAAAAGTACTATGATTTAATTGCAGACGTTTTACATGTACTTTTGGTTTTGTCATCTAGGTGCTCCATTTAAATTTATATGAGGATTTGCAAAGATCCAAAATTGTACTGCCCTTTTTTCTCTATCTTCCCATAATTCCACATACACAATTTTACATACATTTACTGTTACAATATTTACCTAATTCACAGAATATTTGTCCTATATGATGTGTTTTTAACTTCCAGATGACATTGGCATTTCAGATAAAGCAAATAAAAAATTCTTATGTTTTATTTTGAAAAACCCCAATATACTAGATGTATAATTTTTTAGCAAAGCCAAAAGCAGGAAAAAGCCTGATTTAGCATCATAAACTGATTTTTTTACAAGGATAAATTATTTGAATTTATATTAGGTAAAAGAATGATATATTTCCTTATCTATGAATATTTACTAGTCACCAGCAGGAACAAAAGTACTTTGTAAGAATGTGAAATTTTAACATGTTAATGGTATTTAACAGAATTTGTTCAGAAGCTTGGAGACTTTTTTTTTTTAGACAATTATATCACATATAACAAGAGCTTTAATATTGGAATGAATAGATAGTTTCTGGAAGGCTTTCCTTATCCTTCAGATCATTGTAAATACATTTGTCATTCAATTTTGTGGTATTTCCTTCCTTGTAATAATGCTGAGTTAGATAAAATACTTAAAGTATGCAGACTTTCCATTTTAAAAGAACCCAAAATTCATTGAAAATCATCAGAAATGGTGTCAGCTTCTGAAAAAACAATAAAAATTATTATTTTTCTTTTTTTATATACAATGTTTCTTCCTTTAACTTCTGCTGTTGCATAACTACATCAAGTTAATCAATAAAATGGCATTGACTTTAATAGTATCTTGACCTCTCTACAATGAGGTGATATATTTGCCATAGCTGAGTGCATTTTTCAAATACTTTTTCTAATAAGACTGGCTATTTCTCATCAATTCTAACTGCTTTTCTACAAGTGGTAAAAATTAGATGTCATATTTGATTTTCTAAATTAAAATAGCTGTTGTCTAGCAGATCCTGAAATAGTTACCACCTTGCAACAATTATGTTTTTGAAGACATAAAAAAGGTTAAGAAACAAACAGTTCTGAAAACAAAGATGGACAGTTTTTTATTAGAGTATAAGAGCAATTCCATGGAATATAAGAGCAATGTAACTGAACTGTGGTGGTGGTGGTGGTGGTAGGGGTGGTGTGTGTGGGGGGGGACCTGGTGCTCTAATAATACTTTATTTCATGAAATAGAAAAATCCTACCATTGAGAAAGGTGACAAGAAGTGCTTAGGTTCTCCCTCAATTTCTATCTACCTCATAGGCCAGAGCATGGGATTGCAAACTTTCCAATGTAAGGCAGCAGCTCTTTGGGTTTGCAAAGTTTGAACAATTCTCTTTAAAAAAATGTGTGTGAAGGGTCTTCCATATAACCCTGGTCCATTTTTAGGACTCAAGAAATAATGCATATGTAACTCTGAGTTCTGCATTCCACCCACCCCCAGATATTAACTGAGAACAACCTGTGAATACCCTTTATTCTTCCCTGCTCTATATGAAACCCAGATTTTAGTGTTATTCATTGATTCTATGAATAATTTCTCATGACAGACATTTTGGGAGCATTGAGTCATGTTTTAAAGATTTGTGGGTAATGACAATGGATCAGTTTATGTACCACTTAATCCTTCTTTCAATACTTATGGGAGGCCATCAATGGTAATGCTCAAGAAAACCTTAACTTCCTGCTTGGAAGTTAAGTTAGAGAAATGGTCATTAACTACTGTAATTAATATACAAACACTATACAGGATAGCCTTTAAAATAGCAAATGTTGGATAATCTAAATAATGATACTTATTTTAATGGAATATGATGTCAACATTTATAATTATATTTTCAAAGGAAGTTAAATAAAATGCAAATTGTTTCCCATAACATAATGCTGAGAGGCCACATCATAGGAAATTGTAAAACTAAGTATTGTCTAAGATTATGCATAAAAAGAAAACTGCAAATATTTTTTTTCTTTTTTTCTTTAATGCCTGTTTACTTAGACACAACTTTTACAATCAACTAATTCAAAACATTTTCTGGCTATATAACTTAATCATTGTTTCTATATTTTGTGATCCATTAGATCATGCAGATTACATTACCAATTCCCTAAGACTTACTCTACAAATTTGCTCCTTTGGGGTTTAAATTTGTATGCATCTATGTTAATGGGTTACATCTAAACTTCTAAAACTACTAATGGTTAAGCTTTATTATAGTTTCTCATTAAGACACAAGGCATCTAGATTAAGTCAATCTTATTTTTGGTTGTTCTCTGTGAAATTAAATCTATATAATTTGCAAAAATTGAGATTTTTATTTTTTAAAATCAAGGTAAATGATAAGCCAAAGGGTTATTTTTCGCTGTCTTCATGGTTGAATATTCTACGAAAAAGGCCCTCTCATAACATTTTTTTTGGCATAGAGAAAATTCTAGTTGTCAACTATGCTATTCTGAGGTGTTGTTCAGAGCAGTTAATAAGATCTATAGTAACCTGGGAGAATAACTATGAAAACGTAAGTCCTGTTAGTATATATAAAAACTACCCAGCCAAATCACTGACAGTTTCCCCGTTCTTGGATTGAGCAAAAGTGGCAGAGCAATGAAACAAAAGTGCCTACCTGTAGTAATTGTGAGAAACATCATGGCAGATAAATATAGAACTCAATGATATTTAATTGTAGCATATTTAGTAGATTGATTTTAAATCATTGTCAGAAACATGAAAACACAAATTAAGAAAAGATAACTTCAGTTAAGATCTGTCCTAGAAAAACCATATTCATATTCACCCTGGACTTTTCATTCCTTATAGCCACCACTATAAGCTTTTGTAGTAGGATCATTGAGAAGTTACAGTTCTGGGGTCCTTAATGGATTCAAAGAATTTTGAAAATATTTGCTAGCTGGGTTCTTGAGAAAGATCTCTCCAAGGCTTAAGAGCTAATTCTAAAACCTGCTCACATTTGGTTAATTGCCAACCTCACAATGTCACCTTTGCTTATGATTTTCTTGACCTGATATTCAATGTCACTCGATTTAGATGTGATCTCTTGGGAAACAATTACAGGCTATATTTTGGTAGAGTGAGCTCTGAATTGTAAATTTGGAGGCCCAGACTTGCTATGGTCTACCATTAACTGGTTAAATTTATAAATTTATTTGTCACCTTTTTTGATAAAATAATTGTGGAGGAATAAACTAGATATCTAATTTCCCCTCAATGTCAACATATTATAGGAAGCTTGGCTCCTTCCTAAATATGTGATAACTCTGACAGTCTATCCACTTTTGAGGACCAACTGATTTATTTCTTTGGAGGATCTTGTGTTAGAAATCAATTCTACAGAAAGGGCATCATTTAGGACAAGTTCCTAATGTACAAATGTAGACTTCTGAAGAAGTTTCAGGCACTCTTATGGTTCCTAGAAGTGTGTGGATACATGTGTATTTTAGACCATGAGCAGATGTTTTGATTATGGATTATAGACTGATCTCTCATCTTGATTTTTGTAGCACACTCCTGGTCACATAGTAGGTGCTTGATATATATTCATGAGTTGAACTGTCCCCATTTCCCAATTAACCCAGCATTTAGTGATTAGTTTCTATGTAAGGAAGCCCTGGAGGGAGTGAGGCTGCTTAATTGATATAGTACAGTTTATCAGGAACTCAGTAGGTGTTCAGCAGCTCTATTGTAATGATGAATGATGCCTATTTTTATGCAAGACTTGGCTTTCTGTAGCTATTTGTCATGGCTTTTGCTAATAACTCTTTTGCATAACATTTCTTAGGGTTTTAGAGACCAGGTTCTTATTTTGTGAAAATTAGTCTATGGAGATGTTCTAGACATTTAGTCTATGGAGATGTTCTAGGACATTTATAGCCCCTTTATGCTTCACAATCTGGTCCTGTTCATAAAAATAGTGTGTACAACTGGAGTAAAAATGTTAAAAAACAATATAAAAGCAAATGTCAATTTTCTCAAATAAAACATCGCATTTCTTCCAATATGCCACACGGCAATGAATATTAGACTTTTTCTTCCAAGCCTAATAGTGGGCAGAGTAAATGACTGCTTCATTAATACACAAATAACTGCATTACTTCTAGTATTTAAGTCATTACATTTTTTAAAAGTACTTTGACATATTTTCATATAAGAGTTCTAAATATCCACATTCCATTTATTACCTACAGGCCATCAATTATGTCTCCATCTATCACCTTCTTAGGCTTTGGGTTCTAAAACATCTGCCACTACTGTATTTATCTTATTAATTCTCCCAAACTCTCCTTAGAAAATGTTAAATTTCTCCTTAAATTTAACAAGCTATATAGCTTGATAGGAATGTTGAAAATCAAGCAGATTATAAGCAATATCAGGTAAAGAACTAAATATGGACATTCACTCTATAGTTGAGTCTGATCACATAGGTTACTGACTTTCTTTTCTTTCTTTCTTTCTATCTATCTATTTTAGGCATTAGTTTATATGTCTATTACTGATAGCAACCTATTATAGATCAACAGGATATTGTTAACTAATTAGTTAATAGATTACTACACTGACACTGATTCTGTATTTAAATAATAATTGGTCCGCTCTCACTGTCACTCCTTAACATATCAAAACCTTCTGTTGAGCCAGTCTAAATGATGCACATCTTATGTTCTCCCAGACATAATTGTTTTTAAATGCCTTTTTTATATGCTACAGACCCTTAAAACAGATTGAACGTATTAATTAAGCAATTAAATTATTATGTTGGGGACAGCAGGGCCAGAACATGACCTTTTAATTTGTTGACTTTTTTGATAAACATTAGATTGTGAAGGAATATTAATTAGGACACATATATATATATATATTCATTTATGGGTAAACTAACTAGAGATAATTCCATTTCAATTTATAACCATTATGATTCTCCAATATCATCAGAATTCATTAAGTAATTATAAATGCATAGTACTTCAATTTAAAATAAATTTAAAACGATCTGCTAAATAAGTGGTCCATAGCTTATTTACAGACTGTATTTGTATTAATCTACTTCTTGATTTCTAGACTTCCGAATAAATTATATAGTTACAGGTTTAAACAATAATGCAGGTTATTTCTTCTACTTGTGTTATATAGTCTGAACATCTCTGAACAACTGCAGTAAGCACAGACAATAGCTAATCACTGCAACCAAGACTTCCAAAAGCAATAAGCTGCTGAGAATGCAAACACTGAGAAAGAAAATGTTAACAGTAGACAGAGGACGGTAACACCCAAGGAGGTTCATCCCTACCTTTGCGCTGTTTTTCTCAGCCATTCTTGTATGTATCACTGTAAAAGACCAGAACAGTCAGTCACTTGGCAAGAGGAGATATTTAGATAACTAAAAATAATTTGTTTTATATTCTTGTTGTAATGATACTAAGCTATGACAATGCAATTCACAAAATCATAAAATTCCAAATTTACTAGTGAATTCTACACTAGGTAAACTCTATGTTGATTAGTTACCATTACACCTTATTTAACTTATTGTACATACACCATTTTATAGCCATAATCTACTATTGTGGACATATCTAGAAACAACAGAAATATGGTCTTTGTCCTCTGGAAGCCTAAAGTCTAGTAGAAATAGAGACTTGAACCAATGATTCCAAAAATGATGACCATGCCACAAGAAAAACATATCCTCTTTGGAAAACTGTCAAAAGCATTTACTGAAGGATTTTTGTTCAAGTTTACAGAAGAGACAAGAACTCAAGAGCTGTGTAAATGATTGAAAACTCACAGATAACTATGTGTTTTGATTTAGTATTAGGAAGTGCCACAGATCTGAAAATAATAAAAAGTAACAAGTGTCAGTGTAATAAATTAAAAAATGGTCAAAACTGTATTTTCTTATAGTTTTATGAGAGAAGTTAAAATATAAATCTTTGCAGGATAAAGGTGAGCAGAGCTGTTTTAAAATGTATGTCCACTATGAAAATTTGAAAGCACAGAGCTGATTAAAATAATATTAAATATTTCTATAAATAATTGAAAAATATTAAGGTGATAGGGCAGACATTTGTTTTTTTTGTCATTAGAGAGTTATACTGTTTTACATCTAGATATCCACTTTTTATTATTTATATAATTATTAATTTTAAAAAGATTTTTATTAAAATATAGCTAACATATAATATTACATTAGTTTCAGGTGGGCATCAGTTATTCAACAGTACCCACCTAGTACTATACAGACTTATTACCACATTATTGATTACATTTCCTACACTAAAGAAGTGATCACCATGATAAGTCCAGCAACTATCTGACACTACCACGCTAATCACAATATTATTGATCTTTTCTCCCCTTTTTAAATGTTTCAATTACAGTTGATATTCAATATAATTTCATATGTTTCAAGTATATTGCATAGTGGTTATACATTTATATAATTTAGGAAGTGATCCTCCTGACTAGTATCCCCTGGCACTATACATAGTTATTACCATATTATTATTTATATTCCCTATACTTTACAGCCCCATGACTATTTTGTAACTACCAATTTGTATTTTTAATCCCTTCACCTTTTTCACACTGTCCCCAACCCCACCCATCTATCACCCAGATATATCTAGTACCATCTGACACCATACATAGTTATTACATTATTATTGACTAAATCCCTTATGCTGTACCCTACATCCCCATAACTACTAGAAATAAACATATTAATTGACAATTACCAAACTATAATGATTATATATATTTTTCTCTTATATTTCAGAAAACTCCTTAGACAGTTAGAAGTATCATCATCATTTAACACTAATCACATTTAAATATTTCCAAGTGATACAATAAAAGATTAAACATATTTGAGAACATGACAGTAGATTATACCAAAATATCTGCTTCTTAGTTTTTAGTTCAGGACAGTACACTCCTGGGGGGGCAATGAAATTGTTTTGCCTGATGATGAGGAAGTATTTACATATATTCAGTTTTGCTATTTTTAGTACTTATCAGAGAATACAGTTTTGTTTTTTAATAGTCATATTACCTGCAAAAAATAAAACTCTAATGCTTTGAAAATATCTTTTAGGATTTACCTCAAAAGAGTAGTTGCTGTATATAACATATTGCATTGATACATGTTCAGACTCACTGTGTTTAGAAGATTTTCCATTTCTCCCTTTCTGTTGTTCTCAATTTCTGTTTTACTTTCTGACTCTAATCCATATGCAGAGCAAATGGCAGCATCAAATTAGGATAAAATTAATGATAGTCATGGTCTTAATTAAGGGAAAACTGCTACTGTCTTTCAGGGTATTCTTAAAAAAGTGTATTAGGTAGGAAAAGAAACTAGAGTAAAAATGGCATTTCATATTACAGACTTATAACCTGGTGATAATATAGAGTAGGCAATAGTGCAGCTGACTGGGGTTTAGCAGGAAAAATATTACAGTAGATGCATTAATTTAAAAGGAAATTAGATAGTTATAAATTAGAAAGGAAAATAAGGTATACAATAGAAATCTTTCTTTTGCTACACTCAAGGAGGGATTACAGGGCAATTTCAGATAAGAGGATTTCTTGTTTTACCCAACTTGAGGACATTTTATATACACTGTGTTTCTTTTTTTCTTTCTTCTCTTTTGTGTTGACTCAGGCAAGGTCAACAGCCTATCTGGAGTATTCTGCAGCCACCCATTTATTTTAAAGAACCAACCTTCTGTAGTGTTAAAATCCTTCCTATGCCATTCGTGAGATATTATCTTGCCTTTTCTTCTTGTCTCTTGTGTGTATGCATCCAAATAACAGATGGTCTAATGGTCTATTTTCTCCAACTCTTCCAGGAGTCAGTAAACTGTGATCGGTCAATAGATATAGTATTGTTTTTGACTTTCAAAATATATGCCCAATCTTTTCATTATTAACTGGATGATTCAACTATGAAAAGTATTTCCTGGCTGAGGTTTAAACAATTTGCCGTATTATGTGAGTAATATGAAATATATTTTGCTATTGGTACTATTTTTCACTAAGTAGTGAAATATTGCAGAAACTAAAAAAAAATTCTATTAGAATTCAGCATTTTGAAGTAGTTTAATAAAAGAACTAGAACACTGATCTGTAAATGAGGATAAAAGTGAAGAAAATTACAATTTTATGTGGATTAGAGCACTTTACATATGAAACATAAAAAATGTAAATTAAAGTTTCATCCAAGAAGAACACATTCCAAAAATAAGTATGACACTGAAGAAATATCAACATATGGTCATTAGGTGTTATTTATCAGTGTTGTGTAAGGTATTTATTTTTTAAAGAAATATCTTTGCTAATATTTTGTCCCAACCTCTTCCCTTGATTCTTAATATTTTGAGGTCAGCAATGTAGCTTATGCTCCTTTAAGTACTTTATTGTTATTAGCACTATGTAATTGCTGAGAATATATAAATTTATTGGTGAGATATTGTATTATGAGGTATCCTGTAGAAGATACATGCTAGGTTTCAAGGACATGCAGCTTTTAGAAGCATTTTCTTTCCAATAAAGTATATCACTTCTGGATCTGTTTAGGAACCATAAAGCTATGAAATTGACATGCCTTCAGGGTACACTAAATACAAGATAATCCCAAACCCTGACCATTTGTCTATGAAATAATTTTAGGATAGTCAAAGGAGGAAGTGTCAGGAGCAACAAGTGTTTTCAAGATGTAATTTCTGGATAAATATTTACTGAATGAAACTAAGAATGAAGAAATTTGTTAATAACCATTTTATCCATATTCTTCATCAATCAACCTAATTACAGAGTGTTTGTTTTTTGGTTTTTGTTTCCCCCCCCCAAAAAAAAACACAGCTCTTATGTCCTTTCTCTATTTACACTCTCAGATGACAATTTCCTTCAAGATAACATCCAAATTTATAAAACTAAATGTTGATGTATTTCAGGGTTTTATCCTCAGCAGTTTTCTCTACTGCTCTTTGTTTATTTTTTCAGCACTATTATGTCGGTTTCCATGACTTTGGTTAACACCCATCCATATCTCCTACCTAGATTTCGATTTTGAAAACCTGATTTACCAGTATAAACCTAGCAACTGATAATATAATTGCCTAGTATGTAATTTCCGATGTCTATAACTAACTTTAAGGTTTTACTTACAAACTCTGCTATTCCTAATTTAATTTTATTTCACCATCACGTTAGTGTTATAAGGCCCCAGTATAGTGGAAAACTACCAAAAAAAAATCTTAGTGTCTTAGAAAAAAGTACAGTTATGTGTTTCACAATTACAAATCTGTGGGACTTGGTTGGGGAGTTTGCTTTGCATAATTTTTACTCAAGTACCTAGGCTGTTGGAGCAGACGACATTCCATTTCTGGGTTCTGAACCAAAGGGAAAGTATGTGGAAAATCATACTCTGGCTTCTAAAGCTTCCTCATCAAAGTAGACATGTCACTTTGAATTTCATTAGATAAAGAAAGGTATGCGCCACTCTTTCCCACAAATGGCAGCTTTATGTTCTTAGAGAAAGACCATACAAATTGTGACGTAAAAGCACTAAAAAATTATTATATCCACCTTTTTTTTGCCAAATAACAACAGCTATTATTTATTGAGGGCTTACAGTGTGCCAAGCATGATTCAAAGCACTTTGTGCATATTAACTCAGTAAGGCAGCACTATGAAGTAGGTGCTTCTTTTTTTTTTTTTCATCACCATGTAGTTGACCCAGTCTTCCCTCAATTATCACCCCTCCACCCCCCTTACTCTTTGGTAACCAAGAAGAGGTGGTATCTATACACAATGGAATGTTGAGATTAGTATGCTAAGTGAAATAAGTCACACAGAAAAAGTCAAGAACCATGTGATTTCACTGAGATGTGGGATATAAAGCTGAAAGCAACAACGAAACAAGACAAACAAGAACTCATAGACACAGACAATAGTTTATTATATCCACCATTTTGCTTAAGTTATAAATGAGCTTATCTTTCCACTTCTTCACTAGCTATTATTGTCCATATCCTATGACCAAATTTTATTAATTCTGGTTTATATATGTCTCTCATAGCTGTTTCCTCATCTCCAACCCAACGACTACCTTACTACTACTCAGGCCTGATCATTTTTGTCCTAGACTATTTCATCAGTTTTTTTTTTCTCTCTGGCTATGCATTTCTCAGGCCTTTATCCATTCCCATCACTGTAACTAGCGAATGTCCTAAACTGTGGGTCTAGGTCTATCTGTTCTTTCTTAAATTTATTCAGTAGTATGCATTTCAATTCAATTTATAGTTTTAGTTCTAGGCTTCCTAGCTTCGAATAAGCGGTGCTTCACTGTCAGCCCTGGTCTACCTTTCTGTTCTTATCTCACGCCTCTCCTCTGATGCTTCCTTTTTATGCTCCTAACATAATGCACTACTTGTTATTCTTCCCAAGCAAATCACCCTTTCTCATATTGTTAAACATTGTGCATATTTCCTCTTGTCAAAAATGCTCTAATTCTCAAAACCTCTATTTATCTTTCAAGATTAATTTCAAACATAAGCCCCTTATCATGACTTTCTTGGCTCTTCCTTTCAAATGGCAGAATTAATTTTCTAAGCCTCTGCTTTCATATACTAAAGCACTTAATGCACAGCTCTATTAATTCATTTCTCAAGTTATTTTCAACTATGAATATGCTTGTGAGTACCTTTAGGGCCAGGATTGCATCTCATTCATAATTAGTGGTATGGAATAAGTGACTCAATAAATGCTTACAAAATTTAAATATATATTTTTATTTTTCTACACTTTTAGAAGCATTTTACCAAGCATTACATTGAAATGTTTATATAATTTCCCTTGGATTAAAACATGGTGGGGGGATCTTAGAAAGCTACTTTTTTTCAATAATTTTATTTGAACTCTTATTCAAATTATGCTTCAAAAACTGGGTTTAAGTAATACTGTTCCAAAAATATTATTTGCAGGGAACGTTTATAAATGGCATAGTAAAGCTTCTCATTTATAAAATGAATTGGCCTAGTAATGTTGCTTAAAATGCAAAATTTAATGTTTAACCTGCTTTTTTGAATTTGACTTATATGACCTTAGAGAATATCATGACCATTTGGCGTTTCAGCTGGTGGTCCACTGCTATCTAAAGCAGACCCATCTTTTTATTTTCATAACGGTTAGTTCTACCATAATAACGTACCACGATCAATGCTGATGTACATGTTTTACAGAAAAGAAGTAAATATCAAAATGTGTAATAGAAAGAAAGTTTCCAGGTAAAGTTGATGCACAATTGGTGGAAAATTTCAGCAACTATACCATATGCAGTTAAAAGAGTACCAATGTATGTTTAATTTGAAACTATCAATATTATGAGCAACTAAGTCATCACACATCTGTTGATTGCCTGAGATATTCCTAGAAGGAGATTTTACTAGGAATGAAGTGACAAAAAATACATAATGCTTGTCCCAAAAAGCTTTTAGTTTAGGAAGAGTAACAAAAAAATGCATATAAGTGATTTTTACTGAGTAAGAAACGATAACTGTTATAGGTTCTGCATTAAGTGCATCAATCCTTTCAATAACCATGGGAATTCAATGTTATTATTCCATTGAATAGGAATAGTAATTTGTCTGCTATTTCACAGCTCATCAGTAAAGATTGCAATCTAGGTCTCCACATCTTCTAAAGTGATGCTCAATGCTGTCCTAGCTTTCCATCATGACCAGTGCATCATCAGTGACAATGTACATTTATGCAATGAGTCCCCACTACCTGCATGCTACATGCTTCCTTTACTCAGGTAACTTAAATTCTAAAGAGGATGCCTTAATTAAACACTTCTACAACCACAAATGCTATGTTGATTACTATCCCATGCCTTTTCATAACTTTCTTTGGAAAAAAACTGCATTGTTATAAGTTTGGCAAAGTTGCTTGGAAAGAAATGCTCTATTAGTTGATTAGGTCATTAAGTATGTGGCAAAACTCAAAAAGAAGCTCTGCCCAAATACTACTTCCCTAAAATTGCAACACTTACCAATTCTTTACTTTATATTAGATATTTCTTTTTATTTATTTTTCAGTTTCCAAGCGCATGTATTTTACTATCTCATGAGACATTTTCAATCCTGATAGAAATACTTAACGTTCTTTAGAAAGAGAATGAAAGCATCATGTATCTACATGAAAGTGGTTCTGAAAAATGTTAGTGGGAATATACATAAGTGGGCAGACATAAAATGTATGTACTTTAATACATCAATACTTATTTATGCTCCAAGATAAACATGCTTTGGTCGCTTATGTATTTATAAGTGATTAAAAATAAATGCTTTAAACTCCACTCCAGAGCATATCTACTCTGACTAAATTGGAGCGGTATATGTGGCTGCTCATTGAGATCAATTTTGTTATATCTGAGATCATGAAGAGAATTCCTAGGTACTGAGAATTTGTCACCTAGAGAAAATAAGAAAAAGGCTATCTAAATTAAGAACCACTTCTACCAAGAAAAGAGGTACTTTTAAAGCCACACTGCAGGAGCTAAATGGACCCCCCAAAATTTGGTTTGGACGTCAAGCCTGTTGATGCCACACATGCACCGAAAGGGTATGAAGAGGTTTGTTATTCACTTAACTAGGTTTTCTGGGGAGAGCAGGGTGACTCTCTGCAGTGTTGAAAATGATTTGAGAGAACAAGAAAAGGAGACTAGCTTAGAGTCTTTATTGTGATTAGACAGCAGGAGCATTCCTGCTTATGTTTTGAATTTCACACTGGTGGCAAATGAAAAGAGTGCCTGGGCTTGCCCAGATGTGGAATAAAAGAGGATATGTAAGAGATAAGGCTTAAAAGCTGTCAGCAGACATCAAAAATGGAGTCAGGCTCTTTATTACAGATATACAGAGGGCGCCAACAAAATGTAAAAAAAGAAAAAAACTGTGCTAAAATTGTAATACACAATATATACCAATAACGAAAGATGAATGCAAATCATGTGTGTAAATTTTTTGGCACCCCCAGTATTTACCACTGTATCTTACAATGATATCCTCTTCACGAGTTTAAGGCAGCCTGATTTTCAGCCTGCACATCACAGACTTAGAATACTTATATTCCAGAAAGCCAACCACAGTTTTGCCTCTTTACAACTGGCTACTAAAAGTCATAGGATTTCCTTCTGATATTACTCATTAAAGAGAAAAATTAGATATAAGATAAGTTCATCTTGATCTAATGAAAGAAGAAATAGACAATAAATGACAAAAGTAAAGAAGTTTTAAGATGCATAACAAGTAACTCATCGTTCCTGGTAACAGTGAGCAACATGCTTACCATATACTTTGTCTTTTCTTAATCTTGACTCACCCTGCTTAATTGTAAGCTTATCAACACTTACACATTTATGCTTATTAGTAATTTTTCCATATAGATATGATACTAAATTATAATATTGCTATATGTGGTTATAACAATTACATGTTTAATCCAAGATCTACTGCGAAACACTTGAACATGACTGCTGAAAGGACTTAGAAGGTATTCAATTATATATATTTTTTTCTTTTCATTTTGTCATTGTAATACAACTGAAAGAAAAGGCAAAAACACTGGGGAATATAATCAATAATGTTGTAAATAATTTTTAGGGGACCAGATGGACTCATGTCTTGTTAGGGAGACCACTTCATAGTCAGTGTAGAGGCCTGACCACCACACTGTATTTCTGAAGCTGATGTTGAATAATAATGTATGTCAACTATAATTATATATACATATAGTCAAGGGACATGGAGTAGAGAGTGGGAATGGAGTCAATGGAATTGTAATAGATGGGGGAGGGGGGTTGTTACTTTGTGAGGGTGAAAAGGATAACTATTGCATTGTTCTGTACACCTGAAACTAACAACAAAATTTTAAAAAAAAAGGCAAAAACAAAAATTTAATAATTTTCTTTGGAATTATGTAGTTATATTTTAATTTAATCTTTGTTGAAGGGTTGATATTCTTCATAATTCTTAGGGGTAAAATTATGATCACCATATTGATGGCTTTACATTAGATAAGGGATATATATTTATACTGTGATTATATTAATTGCCAAACCAAATTATTATAATACAACAAACATAATTTTAGTCCATTTTATTGTAATTTTAACATTTGATCTAGTTAGATTTCAAATAAGAAAATTGTACTATTCTGGGGGAAAATTCAATGAATATGATAGGTGCCACATATTATGTGAAGTTATATCTATATATTTCTTTTTTTTTAATTTGTTTAATTTTTATTTTTTTAGCTGAGTCATCTTGCCACCTTTTGGCAGCTCAGCGGCTGCTCAGCTCGGGCCAGAAATGGAACCGCTGTTGCTCAGAGCTCAAAATCTTGAGCGAGCTCTTAACCAACTGAGACACTCCGCCGGCCATATCTATATATTTCCAATAAAAGTTTACTTCAGATGAAAATAAATAATATAAATGAGTTTCTAGATATAAAATATTTTTATAACACTGGAAAAAATATCTTCATTCTTATATTTCAAAGAGAACTCTGAATATATGATTTAACATCTTTTTTTAGATACAAATATGAACTTAAGTGTAAGATAAAGAAGATATATTAATTTAGTGTATTTGTCATCTCTTAAGAAACTACTTTAGCTTTAAGTCATTTAAGCCAACTAATTGGCTTAAATCTCACAGAAGAGGTAGTGGAGCTCTTGCCTTCAAGACAGCCAGATCACTATAATTTCATTTATGTATCCCCTGATATCTGGTATTTAAAACATTTTGAAAACAACTTTAAAGTTTATATGCCAGAATAGCTTTTATGTGTTTTATTAATAAGTAGTCCATTGTTTGTTAGAAGCTATGATTCACACAATGAATATTTTTACAAGGGCTGGACTTATAAATATGATGAAACTTAGCAGTTATAGTTGCAGGCTCACTTTTTATTTTTATTCTTTTGGCATAAGCCTTCTATTTATAGACAACCATAATTACCACAATTTTCAGGAATAATAGTTACATAATGGAGGTATTTAAAATATTGATAAAAAATGCTTTGGTATTATTAAAATTGCTTTTGCTATTTCTAACAGGCTATAGTACAAAGTTTCTACTTTTATGCCATTTACAGTAATGTAAGGACTTATAAAAGTATCTAAGATCACTCTATGAATTTTCCTTTCTGTGATGAATGAGGTCATTTCCGTGAGTATATATATGGATGACTAATACTGTACTTATTTTATGATCTATGATTAATTAAGTCATACTATTTGGTCATTGTTTTTTTATTTAGCGAGAAAAGATACTTCTCCAAATATAAAAACAGGCAGGAAACTAAACAAATTTAGTAAATATTTGCTTCCAAATGATTTAGATTTTCTCAGAGAAACACAAGTAGTTGTCCTTTACAACTTTCAATGGAATTTCACATTTATTATATTATTTGATATTCACTAAATTTCAGTAGAGTAGATATTGCTGCCATTATACCAATTTTGTAAATGAGAACACAAAGCCTCAGATAGATTACCTTTTTGAACATATCAATTTAAATATCCATCCTTGCAACAGATCTTTATTGAAAAACCATTATATGCTGGACATGCTCTGAGCATTAAGGATGTAGACAGAAACAAACAAAAAGTTCCTGATGTAATGGAATTTGCACTTTAGAAAACAACATAAACAGAAACCAAATGCATAATTTAACATCTAGCAAAGGGTACTGGTAAAGAAGGTGAAGAAAAAAATTCTGGGAAAGAAAAGAAAGTACAATGTGGGGGATAGTATTATTTTAGATAGGAGGAGTAGGGAAAGGTTTGCTGATCAGGTGGCATTTGATCAAGACATCTATTAAGTGATGCAGCAAGACATGTGAACATGTGGGAAAAGAGTAACCAGCAAAGGAAAAAAATAAGAGCAAAGGTCTTGAATTTGGAGCATGTTTGGCTTTTGTATATGGATCACAAAGGTCTTATAGACTGTAGGAATGTGTCTAGATTTTAATCTGACCGACACGGGAAGCCATTAGAGAAATTTTAGCAGTGAGATGTTTACCATGTTGTTTATATTTTTAAAAGTTTACTCTACTTGGATAGAAGGATGCCAAAATCTAAATGGCATGAATGATGACCAACCAGAAGGGTCAACATCCATAAATACCTGGTATTTTCATACTGATGTGTAAACAGATGACTATCAATCAAATTGTCCCAGAGAGAGGGAATAAGAGATCATTCTAAATACTGACTGAGAATTAATACGAAATGGTAGACATTTGGCTGCAAATTAATAGTACTAATCCTGTGCTCTTTTCATTACTCAGTGCTTCCTCAATTGCGAAACAAAATGTCCTACTCACTACATAAGTGTTTTAAAACTTATTTTCTAAATACTAATATTAAAGTTAATTAGACAATTTAAAATTTGATTTGAAGGTTTCTTTACTTACTAAAAGGTTATGATTCTTTCCCATTCCAAAATTTATAAAGTAAATGTTAATTATGTTTTGTAAAAACATAACATGGCAGAGACATTTTTCTCAACTTAAAAGCAAGAAGAAAATTTAACTTGTAAAATATCCCTTGATATTGCATTACAAATATATAATAAAAATATTAAAATTGTCTCTATGATTTTAATAGTTTACACTTTTAATCAATATTTAGCAATGCAACTCAATGAAATAATCAAAGATGGAGCACACAAAATAAACACAGTAATTATAACTTAACATAGTAGTAGGAACATAAAATGAAGAAAGTAAAGAAGAAAAACAGGTAATGGAATAAAATAAATTACATTATTGTCAGGGGATGGCCTTCTATATAGCCATTAACACGCATGCTTTCACTTAATATTTAATGTTATGGTAAAATGTTTAAAACTTATTTAAGCATGGCATTATGTCCAAAAATAGTATATGAGACAATATGAAAATAATCTTAGGGTGTGTTCCTAAACCTTGATTGTGATCATAAAATTATCAAACATAGGAATTAACTATGAAAGATAGAAATGCAATCAATTGTTAATCCATTTTATTAATGTCTTCTACTTTACATATTTTCTATAATGCATATGTATTCATTTTTATCATGAGAATAAGAGAAAATAAAACTGGAAATACCACCACCACCACCACTTTGATGCTAACATTTACTTAATGTGTACAGACAAAAGAAAACAAGTAAAAATTCTACACAGATATGTTCATTTTATTGTTTACATACTTCATATACCTTCTCCCAAACTGCTGGTCATATTTTTGTTTCCTTTTTTCTTTTGTATTCGCCTGGACTAGAAGTTGACTACAAGAAAATTAGAGCATAGACTTTTAGGAGGGACAGAAATGCAGAATGGGCTGGTCCCACATCTGTGTGTGGCAGTTAAAAATCATGAGGGATATCTGGTCTGCGGATGTTCTACGGGAGGAACGGTGGATCCCAGTCCCACACCAGGCATCCCAGCCACAGATTCCAGTGCTGGGAATGGAAGTCCCCACAACTTCTGGCTGTGAAAACCAGTGGAGATTGTTGTTGAGTGACACAAGGGCAGCTGGAGTGTCAGGCACCTCTCTTAAAGGACTTACACAAGGACTTACTCACTGACAGACTCATTTGCTCTGAGCTCCAGTGCTGGGGCAGCAGCTTGAAAGCTGCCAGGGACGTACAAAGAGTAACTACATCGTATGGATTCAGGGCAGCTTTCTCTCAGACAGAAGTGATGGCAGAAGCCATTATTTCTTTACTGAACCCTATCTTCCCTAGGCATGCAGATGCAGGCAGCCACCATCTCTCAGTCTCCATCAACCTAGCTAACACCTTTCCCTCCACCTTGGTGCTACTCTGCCCCACTGAACTTGCAGACCACCCAAGCCATTTTCAATGGCTTTTCCATATAAACGGTTTGTCTTGGCTCATGTTGCAGACTTTCCTAAAAGTTCTCAAAGAGTCACAAATCCCAAATAAGCAGCAATATGCTTCAGCATGCCCTACACTCTTCCTGAGAAGCCCCAACCCCATCAGTAGTGGCAGCCAACTTCAGTTCACAGCTTGACCTCTTGAGGCACCTCCGAGCACAGCATGAATGGCTGCAATCTGTGGATCGCTTTGTGGCTCATGCCAGTTGGCCCTGGGCAGGGCACAGGCTGCAGCTGAACTTGATCTGCAGTGGGCCCCAAAGAGGCCCCAAGGCCAGCATGCCTGGAGGCCAGTTTCAACTGCGCAACAGCACCCAGCTGCTTCTGACACACACAAAAGGAAGAATGGGCAGATATCAGGGCCATGCTAAAGTGAATCCTTCTTTGTAAATGTAGCCCCTGAACAATAGCTCCACCACTATAATCACTGTCAGTGCATCCTCACAATGAATCAGCCTAAGGGCCAATCCCTCCCAGTGACATGTAAATAGCAATCAAGCTCAACTATAACAGGAGGGAACACACAGCCCATACAAGGGACACACTTGGAAAATCCGGCTCAGGTGATGAAGGAGACTGCACCACTGTGTGCCACAAGACACCTTCAATATACAGCCACTCTACTAAGACTGGGAGACATGGTAGCTCAACATAATATATAGAAGCAAACATAGGGAGGGGGCCAAACTAGGGAGACAAAGAAACATGTTTCAACTGAAAGAATAGAACAAAGCTAAGGGGAAAAAAACGAAAAACAAACAACAACAAAAATGAGACAAGCAATATACCACATGCAGAGTTCAAAACACTGGTTATAAAGATGTTCAATAAACTTAGGAAAGAGTAGATGAACTTAGTGAAAACTTTAACAAAGAGATAAGAAACATAAAAATGGAAAGAAAAAAACAAAAAAATGAACCAGTCAGAAATGAAGAATAAAATAACTGAAATAAAGAACATATTAGAGGGAATCAACAGTAGATTACATGAAGCAGAGGACTGAACCAGCAATTTAGAAGTTAAAGTAGCAGAAAATGCCCAAACAGAACAGTGTTATCAGAAAAAAATCAAAAATAATGAGAGTAGTGTAAGGGGCATCTAGGACAACATCAAGTGTACTAACATTTACATCACTGGGGCACCTGAAGGAGAAGAGAGAGCAAGGAATTGAAACTCTATTTGAAGAAATAATGACTGAAAACTTCCCTAACCTAGGAAAAAAAAAATAGACATACAAGCCCTGGAAGCACAGAAAGTCTCAAACAAGATGAACTCAAGGAGGCCCACACCAAGGCACATCATAGGTAAAATGCCAAAGTTTAAAGACAAAGAGATATTTTTAAAAGCAACAAGAGAAAAGCAGTTATTTACCTACATGGGTGCAGGGAGCTCCTATAAAACTGTCATTTGATTTCTCAATAGAAACTTTGAGGGCCAGAAGAGATTGACAGGATATATTCAAAGTGATGAAAAGTTAGGTCCTACAACCAAGATTACTCTACCAAGCAAAGCTATCATTTAGAATCAAGGAGAGATAAAGAACTCCCCAGACAAAAAAAAAAAGCTAAAGGAGTTCATCAACATGAAACCAGTATTACAAGAAATGTTAGAAGGACTTCTTTAAGAAGAAAGAAACAAAGAAGATAAAAAATATGAATAATAAAATGGCAATAACTACATATCTATCAACAATCACTTTAAGTATAAATGGATTAAATGCTCCAATCAAAATGTTGGGTGGCTGAATAAATAAGAAAACAAGACCATTACATATGCATACAAGAGACACACTTCAGATCAAAAGGCACACACAGACTGAAAGTAAATGGATGAGAAAAAGATATTTCATGAAAGTGGAAACAAAAAGAAAAACACAAAAGCTGGAGTAGCACTACTTATACCAGACCAAATAGACATTAAAGGCTATAACAAGAGACAAAGAAGGGCCAACTGATCATAATTCTGAATATCTACCCAAGGAAACCCTAAACACTACTTTGAAGGGGCACATGCTTCCATATGTTCACTGCACTATTATTTACAATAGGCAAGCTATGGAGGCAAAATAGGTGTCCATTAATGAATAGATAAAAAAGAAGTGGTACATACATACCAAGGTCAGACAACTAAGTTCGTGAACTCACGTTAGAAAAAGTGCTACATACTCATTGCTGAATACCACTATGGTCACCTTTGAAGTATTCCCTTTGGGAAGCTATACACTGATTACAGTGCCTAGTTCACCCTTCAGAGCAATTTTGGATCTCTTTTTCTGTAATGATTATCACAGTTGTTGTCATATTACCCTTGATGTCCTGAATGGCATCAAAATACCTTCCTGTCAACATTTCTCTTATCTCCAGGTAAAGAAAGATGTCATTAGGGGCCAGATCAGGTGAGTAGGGAGGGTGTTCCAATACAGTTATTTGTTTACAGGCTAAAACCTCCCTCACGATCAGTGCCTTGTGAGCTGGTGCATTTTCGTGATGCAAGAGCCATGAACTGTTGGCGAAAAGTGTAGGGTATCTAACTTTTTCATGCAGCCTTTTCAGCATTTCCGAATAGTAAACTTGGTTAGCTGTTTGTCCAGTTGGTACAAATTCATAATGAATAATCCCTCTGATATTAAAAAAATTAGCAACATCATTGCAAAAAGTTTGTGGACCTGTCAGACCTCGTACAATGAAATATTACTTAGCCATAAAAAAGAGTGAAATCTTGTCATATGCAACAACATTGATGGACCTAGAGGGTATTGTGTGAGTAGAGTAAGTCAGACAGTGAAAGACAAAGGCCATATTTCACTTATATGTGGAATCCAAAGAACAAAATGAACAAAAACCCATAGATACAGAGAACATTTCCAGCATTGCCAGCTGGGAGGGGCTTGGGAGGGTGGGTAAAAAGGCGAAGGCATTAAGAAGAACAAAGTGGTAGTTACAAAACAGTCATAAGGGTGTAAAGTATTGCATAAGGAATATAGTAAATAATAGCGTAATAACTATGTATAGTGTCATATGGGTACTAGATTTATTGGGTTGATAACTTCCTAAGTTTTAAAATTTCTAATCACTATGTTGTATACCTAAAACTAATAAAATAGTGTATATCAAATGTAACTGAAAAAGTAAAAAATATATATTTAAAAAAAGAAAATTAGAACATAGACAAATAGGAAATTCATGCTTGCAACTACCAGTATAAGTCCATTTTGACAGTACAGATTATAGAATAAGACAATTAAATATGATTTTTCTTAAGCCACTGACACTAATTCTGAAAGGCAAGTTTCAGCAGCTTAGTAGGAAGAGAAACACCAAATATTATATGAGTTTATTTATTTCTTAGTATTAATTATTTAGAAGCATTTGTTTCATAAACATCACAAATTTTAATTTTAGTCTGAAAACGTGTAATTTTACACATGATTTCACAAAGCTGCTTTTTTATAAGCTAAGGTTTCTATTATTTGGCTTCAGTGGAAGTACAAATTTGATTTATATATCTTGAAATAAATTAGTGTCTTTATTAGTTTAGAATTGAGAGTTAGTTTTTCTGTAAATCATTTTCACAAAATACATTTTAATATTTTGTTGCCCAAGTATTTTCCATATCTTTTTTCTTTGAAAGTCATATATTTAGAGTTTGCCATTCAACTTTGTAAATATGTATTAATTTAAAATAAAGGCAGGCATATCTGATCAACGTATATAAGCACATGCAAATGACAAATATAGATTTCATGCTTTTTTCTTAATTTAAAATTCATGGACATATGCAAATTATGTTGCTATGTAATTCTGAAATAATTTGATAATTGAATAAACTTTTGCTCTTAACAAGTATGAATCTTTCAAAATTTATTTTTGATAATTTAATTTTTTCACATTTCTGATTCCATAAAACACAGGTCATCATAAAATATTCAAATACCTTAGCATAACATGTCTTTCTACTATAAATATTATACATAGAATTAATAAGCAATGTACCAGTTATAGGTGCAACATAGCCTTGAAGGAATTAAAATTTTTTTTAAAAAGTATTTCTTAAAAGCAAGGTAGTTCAAAATGAATTATTACTTTTAAGTATGTGTGTCTACCTAATTATTTTATTAAATATTTAAAAAATATAAATAATTTCAATGTGCCTAAGATTTTGTATTGTTCATTTAAATTTTTAAAGCTCCAAAGAGAACTCCAAGATGGTGGAGTACATAAACACTGTGCATGCTTCCTTCCCTGAACACATTAAAATTATAACTAAATTGCAGAACAATCAACCTGGAGAGCTAGCTGAAGTCTGGCTGAACACAAGTTTTACTAAGAGTATAAAGAAGAAGCCACACTGAGACTGGTAGGCATAGCAGGGATGCAAAATGGGCCAGCCCCAAACCTCCATGTGGCAGTTGAGAATCAGGAGGGGTATCTCAGCTGTGAAGGTTAACCCCAGGAGAATGAAGGAGCCAAGCCCCACATTAGGCTCTCCAGCCCAGAGTACTGATGCTGGGAAGAGGACCCTCCCACCCCCCATAACATCTGACTGTGAAAAACAGTAGGAATTCTGACCACCCTTGTTTGACAGAAAGCTGCAGGAAACCAAGACAGCCTCTTAAATGGCCCACACACTCTATCACTCCCAGGCATACAACCTAGGCTCTGGTGGAGGGACAGTGACTAGGGGAGCATTGGAGGCATGTGGGAAGAAGACTGAGGTGTGTGGCTGCAAAGCAAGGGCAAGAGGAGAGTCGCCAATTTTCCTGTGTGGGGCCCTCTTCCCGTGAAACTGGCAGGCAGGCAGCATTTTCCTGTGTTGAGCCCTCCCACACACGGACAAATGTGAATCTGATTGGCCTGGTTAGCTACACTGCTTCATCCTGGTGAGTCACTGGGAACCCACCCCACCCAACTACCCCAAATATGGAGGCACTTTCTCTGACCAGCCATCCCAGCCTGCACTGCACTCTTTCCTGGAAAACTATCAGAATCTGTGGGTCACAGGCAGATGACTGTCCTTGGTGTGCTCCGAAACTCTTGCTGAGTAGCTCCAGGCTCAGCACTGTCACCCAAATAGAGTCTAAGTTAAGCTGGTAACCACAACTCTCCCCACTCTAGTGACTTCCTGAGACTCTGTCTCACCCAACTCGCATAATGCAGGAGGGTTTATCTGTGGCTGAACCTTAAGAAAGCCAGCAGGCGGTAGCAGTCCTTGGGTGGCCTGACTTTTTGTGGAGCTACTCCAGGCCCAGTACTCATGGCGGCCATCCGTGGTTCACAACATGGCCTCTCCCATGTGCCTCAAACATTAGCACAGGCAGTGAACACCATAGATAGCTTTGTATCTCCTATAGGTAGTCCCCAGTAGGCCACAGGCAGTGAGTGACTGGGGCAGGCACCTGAGTCCCTCACAAGTGGCCCCAGAACCAACATACTTGGAGGTTGGCTTCAGACCACAGTAGAGCACCGCCCAATGAGCCCCACAAGTGGCATAAAGGGTGGTCTCACCAGGCACCAGAGCCTGCTGAGGCAAATCCCACTCAGTGGGGTAAGCCTCCCACACAGCAGCCCATAAGCTGTGGACAATACCAAACCCCACAGCCAATCAGCCTAAGGGTTAATCCCACTCACTTACATGCCAGTAACAGCCATGGCTCAGCTATAACAGGACGGTGCAAACAACCGACAGAAGGGACACTCAGGGAATACCCAGAGCATGTGACCAGGGAGACTGTGCCAGGGCCCCACAGGGTACCTACTATATAAGACCATCCGGCCATAATTGGGAGACATAGAAGATCTACCGAATACATAGAAACAAACACAGAGAGGCAGCTAAAATGAGGAAACAAAGAAATATGCCCAAATGAAAAAACAGGGGAAAACTCCAGAAAAAGAACTAAACAAAATGGAGGTAAGCAACCTACTAGAGACAGAGTTTAACAAGGGTTATAAGGATGCTCAAGGAACTTGGTGAGAGCTTCAAAGAAAGAGATAGCAAGCATAAAAAAGAAGACAGAATAGTTTCAGAGGCACAGAGGAAGAACTGAGGGTTGTAGTTGGGAGGGGGCGGGGATGAAGGAGAAGGGGAAGGGATGAGACAATACAAACTGGTAATTACAATATGGCCTCAGGGATAGAAAAAGACAGTCTGGGGAATATAATCAATAATGTTGTAAATATTTCTTAGGGAGCCAGATGGACTCATGTCTTGTGGGGGCGACCACTTCATAGTCAGTGTAGAGGCCTGACCACCGCACTGTATTTCTGAAGCTGATGTTGAATAATATTGTATGTCAACTATAATTATATATACATATA
>NW_017731887.1:561981-574117 GCF_001890085.2 Hipposideros armiger | reverse complement strand
GGGAATGGAGTCAATGGAATTGTAATAGATAAGCATGATATCGGGGGGTAAGGCAATAGAGGGGGAGAAGGGGGTTGTTACTTTGTGAGGGTGAAAAGGATAACTATTGCATTGTTCTGTGCACCTGAAACTAAAAATAATTTTTTTTAAAAAAAGAACACAGAAGCCATAAAAATGAATAAGTCATGACTGAAAAATACAATAACTGAAATGAAGAATGCACACCAGCAGACTAGATGAAGCAGGGGATTGAATCAGTGATTTGGAAGACAAGGTAGCAGAAAAAACACAATCAGTACAAAAAAAAATCAAAAAAATTGAGGAGAGTTTAAGAGATCTTTGGGATAACATCAGGCATAGCAAAATCCCCATCATAGGGGTACCAGAAGGAGAAGAGAGAATACAGGGATTGATAACTTATTTGAAAAAATAATGACTGAAAAGTTTCCTAACCTGGAAAAAAAAATAGACATACAAGTCCAGGAAGTGCAGAGAGTCCCAAACAAGATGAACCAAAACAGTCCCACACCAAGACATTACAATTACAATGGTAAAGGTTAAAGACAAAGAGAGAATCCTAAAAGCAGCAAGAGAAACGCAACTAACTAGTAACTTATAAGGGAACCCCCATAAAGTTGCCAGTTGATTTCTCAACAGAAACTTTGTCAGGAAATATTCAATGTGATGCAAAGCAAGGACCTACAATCAAGGGTACTCTACACAGTGAGGTTATCATTTAAAATTGAAGGACAGATAAAGAGCTTCCCAGACAAAAGAAAGCTACAGCAGTTCATCACCACCAAACAAGTATTACAAAAATTTTAGAGGGACTACTTTAACACACACACACACACACACACACACACACACACACACGATCAAAACTATGAATAATAAAATAGCAATAGCTACATATCTATCAACAATTACTTCAAATATAAATGGATGAAATGTTTCAATCAGAAGACATAGGAGGGCTGAATGGCTAAGAAAACAAAACTCCTACACAGGCTGCCTACAATAGACTCACATCATATTGAAAGACACACAGAGACTAAAACTAATGGGATGGAAAAAGTTATTTTGTGAAAATGGAAACAACAAAAAGTGGAGGTAGCAATACTTATACCAGACAAAATAGACTTTAAAACAAAGGCTATAACAAGAGACAAAGAAGGACCCAGTAATCCCACTTCTTAGTATTTCCTGGAATAAAACTAAAATGCTACTTCAATAAGAACTGTTCATTCATATGTTCATTGAAACACTGTTTACAGTGGCCAAAATGTGGAGGCAGCCTGGGTGTCCGTCAATGGAAGAACAAATGAAGAGTAGGTGGTACATATATACAGTGGAATATTGCTTGGCCATGGAAGGGAATGGGATCTTGCCATCTGTGGCGGCATGGATGGACCTGAAGGGGATTGTGTATGAGTGGAGCATGTCAGACAGAGAAAGACAGATACACTATGATTTTCCTTATATACGGAATCTAAAGAACTAAACAAACAAAAAAACAGAAACAAATTCATAGATTCAGAAAACACTTTGATAGTTGCCAAATGGGAGGAGGTTTGGGGTGTAGGTGAAAAGGGGGAAGGAATTAAGAGTACAAATTGGTTCTTACAAAATAGTTATGGGGATGTAGGCTACAGCATAAGGAATATAGTCAATAATATTGTAATAACTGTGTATGGTGTCAGATGGGTACAAGTTTTGTTGGGGTGATAGATGGGAGGGGTTTGTAAAGTAAAGCATAAGGAATATAGTGAATAATATGGTTATAAGTATGCATAGTGCCATGTGGGTACAGAACTAGTTAAGGAGATCACTTCTTAAACTATATAAATATCTAACCACTATGCTGTGTACCTGAAATTCATATAAAATATTAATTTTCAATTATAATTGAAAAATTTTTAAAGGGGGAAAGGGTGAAGGGGAATAAGAGGTCCAAATTTCTAGGTATAAAACCTATAAGTCATGGGAATCTAATAACAGCAAGTAAATATCAATAATATTGTGATGACATAGTATGGTGTCAGATGGTTGCTGGACTTAACATCATGATCACTTCTTTAAGTATATAAATGTTGAATAATTATGGCGTACCCCTGAAACTAATATAATATTGTATGTTAGTTATATTTTTAATAAAAATCTTAAAAATAAATAAATAAAATAAATTTCAAAAGCTCCAAATATTTAGTCATGCCCCTACTGTAGATTTCTTTTCTTTTATTTGGAATCCAAAAATTCAAGAAATGCTGTATGTATTTAAGATTTTGGCAGGAAATTATATAAAGAAAGCTCAATATGGATATACCTTGAACTTAATAATTTTATATAAATAAATTTGCCAATTTTGGTCAACATTTTCATGTGAAACTTTAAGAAAATATAATTGTACATTTATCAACACTAATGTGAAACAGTTTTATTACAGAAATATAGAAGGGGGTTGAAGAACAGAGGGACAATCAGATGACAAAACAATATAGCAAAAAGCTCTCTATTAAGAGCAAGGGAAAAAATAGAATTGACAAAGAAAGCCCAGGAAAACACATTAACCATTCACTTCTCTCTACCCCTCTTCTTACTTGAGGAATCAGGAAAGGTTTATTAGCTATGAACCCCAGGTTTTCAAGAAGCCCATGAGCTGCCTGTGGCTGTGACGAGGCCCAGAGCGTCTCTGAAAGCAGTAAAGTCTTAAAACATTACCCGGCAGCAGCTTCACGGATTACACCTGATGTAGCTACTGTTCCTGTGTGCCTTGCACTTATGCCCCTGTCCAAAACCCAAAGTCCTGTAATGGCATCGTCCTTCTTGCTTATGAGTAGGCATGGGATAAGTTTTGAGTCACTCACGGCCATCATGATTGTGCACTTGAGCTAAGCAGGGCCAATCTGAGTCCTTTCTCAGGGCCTTTTCCACAAGGAGCTGATAGGAAAACTTATTTTCCTTTGTCTGATTATACTGGAATGACTTGAAAGCTGCCTTTGGCTCTTTTTTTTTTTTTTTTGGTCTCAATAATAATCTATCCAGTAAGAGAAAAGGATGTCAATTGTGGAGAAACCGAAAGATAAGATTTTTTTTAAAAAAGAGAGGAACGACGATGATGCACAAGTCCTAGATTTTAGACCCTCAAGTTCAAAACTTCTTCCTGTCCATTTGTTCTCATCTGATGTGTCAATGAAAGGTGATGCAGGCTAGGGGCTGCTGCCTGTGACTAAGACCTAACTCTCCATAGCCTTAAATCAGGCCACAATTACAAAGGAAACTTAAGATTGAGATTTTCGTATTATAAAACCTAATAGGTAAAAATAAGCTGATATTTAACGCGTGAGAAGGGACACATAAAATGATCAAGTAACATCTTCCTTGATAGGTTCTTTTTATCTCATAATACATTTATTATCAGATGTTCACATTTAATGTTACCAAGTCAGTGTGAACTTTTGTTTAATAACCATGTTCTACATGGTTATATTTGCACTATTTGTCATCCTTCACAAAAATATACTGAGCACTGGTAATGGCTATGTTTAGAATATTTCCTTGAAACCCCAATATAAAATGACTTTAGCTGTATGTAAAATGTTTATAGCCGTATGTAAAGTCAAAAAACATTTCTCTAAATTTTGACTAGCAGAAACAGGAAACAAGGAGTACAAATTATCACTAAGAACCACTGAGAAGAATTCAGGGAAGGGACTGTCAACAGCCGCTACGGTAGAATACATGAGTGTCTAAGGAAACCAATGACTGCATATCTACCTGCTATAATGTCTATGTTAGCAATTTCTAGTCATGACATCCTTGTGAGAAAGACAATTAGAGAGATCTATAACTAACTTGTATAGGATGCAATGAGGACATTTAAAATCCTGCAACAGATTATTTAAAAGTATTCTTAAATGCTACAAATTTTAGAGTATTTTGCAAGATCTGCTATTTTATTACTGCACTCATTTATCCTGTGAAAGCAGATACAATATCCTTATTTGTGGAAGGAAACATGAAAGTGATGTGATCCTTTCCCAAAAAGTTAGAGAAACTATTAAAAATAGATAAACGGTAATAAATAAAATTGCCTCAATACAGAAGATATCATTGCACAAACAAATCCTGAACATATTGTCTATTATTTTCCCTTTCAACACTAGTCTGCAGTTCTTCCAGCTACAGTGCTTGAAGCCATTACCCTCTACAGTTGTTCTAATTATATCTATCAAACATGATGCATGTTTAATTGGATTTTAATAGGACTGTAGCTCCTTGTTTAGCAGCGAGTTTAACAGGAGAGTAATTTATTGCTGATAAGGTATCGGGTCTTCAGTTCCTCCTACTATATAAGAATTGGAAATGTGTTTGAAAACCAATGTCTTGGGTGAAGTTCCTGTTCTGAAAGTAAATCCCTATAAATCAAAGTGGATGATTATTCCGCCTGTGTTCCAAATGGATTGAGAACAGATATTAAAATGTTTAATAGTCCTGCCTATGAAAAATGTTGCTTGAAAACGTGCTGCCTAAAATTTTCTTCAAGTTAATTAGATACTGGGTACAAATTTTGATGATAATATTATAACAACAGGTACATTTCCTGCTTGAGGGAAGTATAAACCAATAACAAATTAATTCTGTGAAAACATGAACAAGCCAGCTGACCAAAAGTTGTAGCATTCATCAAAGGAAATAACAGTGACACATAAAGAAGGTGTAGAATTTTTAAACAGTAGTTTCAAAGCAATTGAATCCATTACCATTTGAAGTTTTTTCTTTTCTATTATGTTCTATTGTTAGTTATTATTTGTGATAAGAATATATTAAAAGTTATTTAACTATATCAATGCAGCATGGTGCTTTATATAGCCGAAAATCATAATCCCTGCTCACATATTTACATATCAAGTAAGTTGGTTTACATTTTTATGGTGATGACAGCACATGAGTGGGTGTTAATCGTTACATTGTCAGAACAGTCCCCTGAATCTTCAAATAAAAATCTGAGGCATCGCTGGAGAAGTAGACACTACAGGAAACAAGGGGGAATGTGGTTTCAATAATATACCCTTGTCATTAATACATGTATATGCCTTCCTTAATATGTATTAAGCAAGTGCTATTATTTTCACCCTTTCAAATTTCAGAGTAATGGAAGGTGACTAAAATTAAGGCACATTTAGGTGAGTTGATGAAATAAACTCTGAAAAGTTCAATGACATCACAAGGCCATTTATGTGTCTACTTGTTACTAACACCCTGTTTCTCCTAGTTATTCCACAAAATATATAAAGCTACTTTGAAAATACCTCATTAATACTTATCAACCTCTGTGCTTAAGTGTAGGAAGGAGAGAAACAACTGCAAATTCAATCACGAAAACAAAATTCACTATGTGAGGTGCAGGTGCAAGCAAACTAAGATAAAGGAGGGCACTTTTTACAAAATCAAACAGGATATTCGAGACTACAGTTTCTATAGTCTTAGATCATAAAGCATCAGAATCAGTACACCTCTGTTCAGATTTTTATTAAAAATCATGAGACTATATTCTATGTATACAAAAGTTGCCTACACCATTGCTCCTTCAATTCTGCCATGGTTTTGAGAACAGCAGTGTAAGGACCTGACATTCAACTTGTCGCATGACTTCTCTATGTCGAGTATGGCATGAATTAATTTCTGTAACCTCCTGTAGCGGGAGTATAAATCAAGGAGCTACATAGTAGGATTCAAAGGGGAACCAATAACCCCTGCCCTTAATTAGGCCAGCTGCTTCTTGCAGAGCAAGAAAACATACATAAAACATAACTTTTTGAGAGATCATATGAAAATGTCCGTTGAATTTAGATCTAATTGTCAGCCTGTGGGAAACAGATTTCTAGCCAACTTCCATAGTCTTAGTATTTATATTGAAAGTTTCTCACTGCATTACCATTCAATTTTCAGGCGTTTATGCATTTGCTACACTCCCAATATCTCCAGTGAAACCTATCTTTTTCCCACTAGTTCACCAAGTCATCAGAACTCCATCTTCTATGGAAGAGTGCATGCCAGGGTAAACATAAGTGTGGCATTTAAAGAGATCTCCAGGTTTCTGGCTCTGGCTCTGGCTCTGCGAGGTATGAGTTCTGTGATTTTGAATGTATTATTCACTGTCTATAAGACTTTCCATACATACCTGTACAATGTGGTACACAATGGTACATAATGCAACGTTGTTGCACTAAATGAAGCAAAGCATCCAAGTCACTTAGTATACTGCCTGGCTCATAGTAGTGGCTAGGTGTTGGCTGGTTATTGTTGGCGGTACTCATACAGACATCCATCCACAAGCTTTTGTTTAAGTTGAATATGTGAACAGTACATCTAGATTGTAACTATGGACTCTCTTGGGCAGACCTACTGTGGTCTAATTGCTGATTGAACTTCGAAGCCGACATGGCTTGATAAGAGAAAGTAATGACAACCATGCACTATTAATATTTAATGCTTTTCTCTTGGTAATTATGATAAACACAGAGTTGAAAGGATACCAGTAAGATGTCTTTACCTAGGATTATGGCCAATATTAACTTGGTATTCTATGCAATGTGTTCTATGGCTCAATAATATCATTTAATGCATTTTTGTTAATTATTAATAATAAGAAGGAGCATTAGCCTTATAGTTTTTATTATACTAATTATACAAATGAAAATTTGTTTAAAAGCCAGCAAAATAAAATACAATTCCAATAACAAATAAGCAAAGAACTTGAACTGGCATATTTTCTGAAGAAGATATAGAAAAGGTGCAGTTATATGCAAAGGTATCACTAATTGTTAGGGAAATGTGAATCAAAACCACAAGGAGATGTCATTTCATGTCTGTTAGGATGACTATTATCAAAAAAACAAAAGAAAATTGTTAGCTAGGATACAAAAAAATTAAAATCCTTTAACACTGTTTTAGGGAATGTAAATTGGTACTTCCATCATGAAAAATAATATGAAGATTCCTCAAAATATTCAAACTATAACTACCATATGATACAACAATTCTACTTTTGGGTGTATACATCTACAATAACTGAAATTAGTATCTTGAAGAGATATATGCATTTCTATATTTATTACATACCTATTAACAATAGTCAAGGTGTAGAGAACATCTAAGTGTTCATTAGAATTTTATGGACAAAACATGTGGTATATACATACAATGAAATGTTATTCAGCTTTTTTAAAAAAAGGAAAGTTTGAAATTTGCAACAACATGAATGAACCTTGAAGACATTGCGCTAACTAAAATCAGTCTGTCACAAAAGGACAAATATTGAATGATTCAACTTATGTGAGGTATCTAAAATAGTCAAACTCATAAAAGTGGAGAATAGAATGGTGGTTGGCAGGGATTGGGGATGTGGGGTACATAGGAAGTTGTTCAATGGGTATAAATTTTTAGTTATCCAAGATGAGTAAGTTCCATACATCTGCTGCATAACACAGTGCCTACAGTTAAACATGCTGTATTGCACATTTAAGAAATGTGTTAAGAGTGTAAGTCTCATGTTAAACGTTGCTTTCACACATGTGCAACAAACGGGTAGAAGAAATCTTTTGGAGGTGGTTTTCTGTTTATTACTTGATTATGGTGGTGGTTACATGGATGCATACATATGTCCAAACTATCACATTGTATACATTAAATATGTGCGATTTTTTGCATATCAATAGAATGTTAATAAAGATGTTAATACAAAAATAAATGTATTATTGGGTATTTGAGTTTAGGGGATGTGAGAGTGTGATCTGAAATCAAATGTCCTAAGCTCAAATTTTATCCCCACCACTTAATAAGCAAATCATCTTGGATAAGGTGATTAACATTTCTGCACCTCAGTTCACTCACCTTTAAATTGGGAATATTGATAGTACATCCCTTAGAGCATCATTTTGTGGTTTACAAGAGATCGTATTTTTAAAACACGTTGCATAGTGGTTGGCACATTGTAAGGCTAAATAAGTTTCTGCTAATGTTACTATCCGCACTTTGCAGTATGCAGGCTAAGGGAAGGGGAAGGTACTAAGGGGAGGCAAAACAGAAGGTGTAACCTTGTCTAGGCAGTTAGCTAGGCAAAGACATATGGAGCACCAGTGACCCAAGTTGAAAGACTGGCATGAGCACGTCCTTTTCCAAGGCAGTAAAAAAATTACGATATGTTTGAGGAAATGAAGGAAGGATCATGTGATTAGAATGTAAAGAATGGAGGAGGTTGTGGTGAAGCATGATGCTGGGGAATTAGGCAGCAACTAAATTACACCTATTGTTTCAAACCATGTGCAAGGCTTAAGTCTTTAACCTAAGTGCAGTGCGAGATAACAAAAGGGTAGTAAGCATGGGCATTACATGATCAGACACAAGCCAAAAAACAGCACTCCTGCTGCAATGAAAAGAAAGTAAACACAGGAGAAGCAAGAAATCTCCTTAGGATGTTATTGCAACAATCCAAGTATGAGATTATTTTAGTCTGCATTAGTTGTATTGGGATGCGGAGTGTTGGAATAGTGAGGAGTAAATGAATTATAGCAGTGGTCCTCAATCATATATTATTAGAATTCCCTTGGGTTTTAAAATTGTTGTTATTTACTCAATGTCTGAGGATGACGTCAGACCAATTGAATCAGAATCTCTGGAAATGGGACATAGGCAAGTATACATTTTTAAAGTGCTCCCCAGGTTATTCTCATCTTCAGATCAAGATGAAAACTATTAAAGAAATTCTTAGAAAGAAGAATAGACAATAATTTGATTGATTGGAAGCAGTGAGTTAAGAGAGATATAGTACCCTGGTTTCTGGTTTTATCACAGAATGGATAATGATAAGTAACATTTACTGAGACAGGGAATGTAGAAAGAGGAAGTTTTTGGTGAGATGGTGGATTCAGTTTGAATGAGTTGAGTTGAGGATACTATTATATATTTAGATGGAGGGGAGGCAGCTCAGATTGAGATCTGGGACTCAGAAGAAACATCAGGTATGGAGATGTGAAACTAGAAAGCATTTTGTATAGATAGATGGTACCAGATATTATGGGAGTAGATATAGTCTACATAAAAAGTTTATAGTATGAAGACTCTAAGATTAAATCCTGAGGAATTCCAACATTGAATATTTAGATAGACTAGAAGGAACTCAGTAAGAAAACTGAAAACGGACACCATGGTATATTCTAAGACAAGGGAGTAGATTTCAGAAAGGGGTAGTGGTCAAATATGTTCACTTCTGCTAAGAGATATAGAAATACAAGTACTGAATGTGTTTACATTTTCACCTGGAAAAAAGTCAAGATTCATGCAATTCAATTTCTGCCTATTTCTTATCTATATTGAAATAAAACAAATGTGTCTGGAGGAAAGTCAAAAGCAATAAAGAATAAGATATAATCCTGAAAAATTGTCTTTGGATATTTAATTTCTCATATTCTCACATGTTCTCTTAAAATTCACATCTTTTCTTCACCTTTCATCCCTCAACATTCATTCCTCACTTGTTATTCTTAGCTGATGGACTGATTCATTTCTACTAAGAAAATAGAAGCAAACAGAAGATAATTATTTCATCCTCTCAATACATTTTCTATTGACTATCTGCGCTACTGCTCACAATCTTCTTTTTTTCCTGTTACCATGGTGAAATGTCCTTGCACTTATCTTATGCCAGCTATTTCAGTTTTAAACTGAATCTTAAATTATTTTATTAATCACAGTCTTCTATTGTTATAAACCTCCCTCAATCGTGAATCATCATTTTCCCCTCTTTTGGACTCTCTCATTAGTCCCCTTAGTGTTTTTCTGTATACCAATATGCAAACAAATGTCCCAATGAAAATCATTGTCTTCTTTTGACCCCAAACTGCCTCTATTCACCTCATTATTTCTTTTTCCTCTTGAGTGCAAACTCTTTTTTTTTTAAATATTCTTAGAGCAAAATTGATGAGGGGGTTCAGAGATTTCTGATATACACCTCACACACACCACCACCACCACCACAATGCAGAGCCTCTTCCATTGTCAATGTCACCTACCAGAGTTGTACATTTGTTAGGATTGATGAACCTATTTGACACATCATAATCATCCCAAATCCATAGTTTACACTATGGTCCACTCTTGATGTTCTACATTCTATAGGTTTGGACAAATGTGTAATGATATGTATTCATAATTATAGTATCACACACAGTATTTTTACTGCCCTAAAAATCCTCTGTACTCCATGTTTAATTAGGATATTGATTTTCTTATTAATGAGTTTGACTTCTTTATATATTTTGGATAACAGCCCTTTATCATGTGTGTTTTGCAAATATTTTTCCCCCACTCTGTGGCTAATCTTGTCATTCTTTTAACATTTTCTTTTATAGAGTTTTTTGTTTTCTTTTTAATATTAATGAAGTATAGCCTATTAAGTATTTCTTTTATGGATCATGCCTTTGGTGTTCTTTCTAGATGACCCACAGTCATCTAAGTGTTATGTTACCCTGTGAATTTTTATAGTTTTGTATTTTATATTTGTCTGGATCCATTTAGAGTTATTTTTTAAGCAGGGTGTAAGGTTTGCATCTAGATTATTTTCTTCCTTCTCCTTATTTATTTATTTATTTTGCATAAGGATGCCTATTTGTTGCAGAACCAATTGATTCAGAGTCAATTTTTGCTACTATATTGTCTTTGCTCCTTTGTCAAAGATCAGTTGACTATTGTTATTTTGGTCTATTTCTGGGCTTTTTATTCTGTTCCCTTGACCTATCTGTCTATTCTCTTATAAACAGCACATTCTTGTGATAACTGTAACTTTATGGTAAGTCTTGAAGTTGGATAGTGTCAGTACTTCAACTTTGTTCTTCAGTATTTTGTTGGCTGTTTTGGGTCTTTTATCTTCCTATAAGAGTTTGTTGATATCCAGAAAATAACTTGCCTGGATTTTGATTGGGATTGCATTGAAACTAGAGATAAGTTTGAGAAGAAATGACATCTTGATGTATTGAGTCTTTCAATCCATAAACATAGGCTATCTCTTCATTTAGCTGATTGTTTTCATTGGAGTTTTGTAGTTTTCCTCATATAGATAATACAATATATTATTAGATTTATATCTAAGTATGTCATTTTAGGGATGCTAAAGTAAATGGCATTGTTTTAAATTTCAAATCCCAAGTGTTCACTGTTCGAATATAGAAATGTAATTGACTTTTGTATATTAATCTTGTATCCTGCAGCCTTGATATATCACTATTATTTCTAGTAGCTTTTTGCTGTTGTTGTTGGGCATTCTTTCCGATTTTCTGTATAGATGATGTTACCTGTGATCAAAGACAGTTTTCTTTCTTTGCTCCCAATACGTATATCTTTTTCTTCAATCGTATTGTATAAAATAGAACTTCAGTACAATGTTGAAAAGGAGTAGTGAGAGGGGGCATCCTAGCCTTATTCCTATTCTTAGTGGAAAAGCTTCAAGTTTCTGATCATTATGCTAGCTTTAGGTTTTGTTTAGATATTCTTTATCAAGTTGAGAATGTTCCCTTCTATTGCTAGCTTACTGATCATTTTTGTCCTGAATGGGTGTTAAATTTTGTCAAATAATTTTTCTGCATCTATTGATATGATTGTATTTTTTTCTTCTTTAGCCTGTTGATACGATGGATTACATTAATGGATTTTTCAAATCTTGAACCAGCCTGGCATACCTGGAATAAATTCTACTTGTTCATGGTGTAAAATTCTTTTCACATTGTTGGATTTGGTTTGCATAAGGATGTCTAGTTGTTGCAGCACCAATTGTTTAAGAGGCTATTTTTGCCTCTAGTTTCTTTTCTTTTTAAAGAAGTTATTAATTCTGCTGTATGTACTTGGCAAAATATTCATTTTGTCTCTTTTTGAAAATCAAATGAAGGAGGTTGTACTAGTTCTATTTCCCAATTTATGTCACACTATCAACACTGATCCTCTCTTATATATCTTATATAACTCCCTCATCTCCATTTACGTCCCCCTGTCTTAGCAACCAAAGAGATTGAAATTTATGTTTGGTGGTGACTAGAAGGTAAGGGCAGAGAAGGGTGGTAGATGAGAGTCAACAGGGTGAAAT
>NW_017731887.1:558437-561276 GCF_001890085.2 Hipposideros armiger | reverse complement strand
CTTTTATCTGGCCTTTCTTTTGATATTGGTCAATTTTTATGCATGTGAAATATATTTTAGTTATGTCATTTTTTACAAATCATTTTTCATTAAGTTTTCTCTTTTTAAAAATTTTCTTCCTTTTGGTCTTGTCTATTGTCTTATCACTTCAGTCTTCAGTGAAACTATTCTTGTCAGCATCAGTAACAGCTGATTTCAGGTCAAATCCAATAGCCAATATTCATATTTATTGAACTTTTTAATTGTATATGACACATTAGCCATGTCCAGTTTTTGAGACACTTTCTTTGCCTGGTTTCTAGCATATTACTCTCACCAATTGAATTCCAACCCCGAGTTTTCATTTTGAGTCTCCCTTACAGTTAGTTCTTCCTCCTTTGCTTTTCCTCTAAATACTGGAGTATTGCTAACCATTTTTCTTAATTCACATATTTTTGTTATTTATATTATGTCACCTAGGGATCACATCCTGTCTCATGGCTTTGCATTCTATCTATAGACTGAAAATTGTTAAGTTTATATCCCCAGATCTGACCTTTTCATTGAGAACCAGAATCATATATCATAGCCACTTTTTATATTTCCACTTGGATATCTAATAGGTATCTAACCTAATAAGGCCAAGCCAGAATTATTTATCTAACTCTTACCAATGTCAAACTGGCCCTGCCATTAGTCTCCCAACTCTGTTACCAGTACTGTCATTAACAGTTTCTTGTATGAGAACACTCAAATATTTTGATTGACATAATTCTTGTAGCCTGAACTTGCTATAGCTTCAGGGACATTGCATGTTTTTATTTCTAGAACATTGTTTAAAGCAAATTCCTTGAGGCTCATTATTTCTCATCATGCGAGTCCCTGTTTAAGTGTTACTTTCTCAGAGAGAACCTCCTTGGAAGGCATATCTGAAATAGCCCATCTCTCCATTATCATCTACATTTGAGAAACTTTATTCATTTCATAGCATTTTTCGCTATCTGAAGTTAAATTACTTGTTGGTTTATTTATTTATTTTATATCTCCACAATTAAAATGTACATATAATAATGCTGAGGGCTTTGTTGGTGTAGTACAACACTCCTGACTCATTAGCTGGATAAGTATGTATAGATAAGGGCTTATATGTATTTGTTGAAAGACAATATGATAAACAGAGGCTACAACTGTAAAAATATATAAAAATTAATAAGAGCAAGAGAGATATGAGTATGTGTCATTGTTATTGACAATAAGCCATATAGGAGGGGGAAGGGAGAAAGAAATTAGGTACCTAAGAGTGAATGATTCCTGTTATGTATAGAACTACCCACTGAGCCACCGAAGCTGCAGCTACCGCCTGTGAGTGGGGCATGGTTAGAGGTAGGACATGAACATGAACATGCCTGCTAGATAGTACATTTTATTTGGTAGATGTGTTCCTTTGAGATATATATGTGTGTGTGTGTGTGTGTGTGTGTGTGTGTGTGTGTGTGCTTATTCAGATATAAGATCTTTAAAGTCTGAATACTGTGGAGCATTTAATGCTCAGTTTTGTCTTATAAGCAACCCTAAATGTTCTGGATAATTTCAAAGAAGCTTAGGAAGCAATATGTTGTGAAAAATAATGTAGGGAGTTTAGAGTTGTAGTCTTACCTCCCTGAAAAGTTTGTATAACAGGACTCTGGCTCTTGTGCTAACCTCTGTCATCCAATGTTCCATATCTGAATAAGTGGGAATAATGATGTCGAAGTTGATTCCGAAGTTGATTGAGATAACATATGGATATGTTCATTCTCTCTCCCCTCCTTACGAATGCTTTACACTGAATTTCTCTTTCTGGATATGGCTGCATGTTCGAAATAGTAATAACATTAAACACGGTTCTTTCTAAAATCATAGCATCGGAAAACATTTGGAAGTACTCTTAAGGATTTTGTTTGTTTGTTTGTTTTTTTGTTAGCTGAGCCATCCTGCTACCTGTTGGCAGCTCAGCGGCTGCTCAGCTCAGGCTGGACTCGAACCGCTGTTGCTCAGAGCTCAAACTCTTGAGCGAGCTCTTAACCAACTGAGCTACTCGGCCGGCCCTTAAGGATTTTTGAGGGCGTTAGCTACGCATGCGTCAGTGATTTTAAGGAGTCTTTTCAGTACAAGTCTAGATGTTATTTTTCAAAAGATATCTTTATGTCATGTAATAGTGATTATTGTTTGTTCTTGTTCAAGTTTTGTCATATAAAGTGTGTATCTTTAATAGATAATGTTGGATATGCTGTCAAATATGCTTGTTCTCTTATTTTCATAGAATTTTACATAAAGCCTATGGCTTCAGCAAAGCATGTTTGTAGTACAGATAGTTGGCACCATTAATGTCAAATGGCAATTCAAAATGTCTTTGTATTTTTAACAATAAAATAGCTCATTTAAAATATGCATCACATTGTTAGATGCCAGTTTAATAATTTAGAAATTATTGTAACTGGTGTCTCAGGGTATGTCTCAGAAAAAGCCAAATTAAATGAAGGATTTCAAACTTTGAATTTAAAAGTGTCTTAGCAAAGCAGTTAAGCATCCAGGGGACTCAGGGTCAAACACACGGTTTTGCTACACCAGATTCACCAATTAGTAACTATGTGACTTCGAACAGGTTATTCAAATTTTATGAATTTCAGATTTCCCCATTTTTAAAATAAATATGAGTACAATTATAACACTAAGCCCATTTACTTTCTGTATGTGAGAATAAAAAAATATTGCACAGGCCGGTCAAGTGACGGGATGGTTAAGAACTGGCTTGGGACGCCAGAGGGCCCCGGTTCGGATCCCACATATGAGGGCCAGTGACACTGCCCTCCACAGCTAA
>NW_017731887.1:523769-558390 GCF_001890085.2 Hipposideros armiger | reverse complement strand
GGTTGCCATGGGCTACCGTGTGTAGCCAGCAGCCAGCGTGAGCGGCCAGCAGCCGCAGTGAGCGGCCGTCCAGAAGCCGGTGAATGATCTGCCTCGCCCGGGAAGAGCACAATGATGGTGCCAATTTGGAACAGTGAAGCAACGTCCTCCACAACTAGACTGAAGACCAAAACGACAGCAACTTGTCTGTTCCCCTTCTCCCAATTCCCCAATAAAAATCGTTAAAAAATATATATATATCGCATGTATAAACTATGTAGAACTAGCATTTGATATTATTCAATAGAAGATATTTTATTATTATTATTATCTTATTAACAACACAGACTCAGTTCCCCATGAAATGTTTATAAAAACCAACTCTTTTTAACCAGTCAGGTGTGTACAATTCCTTAGCAAAGTCATTGCACTTAGCAATTTTATTTTTCATTGTGTATCTGTCTCCTTCCTGGGCCTTAAGTTCCTTCTGGTCTGTGAATTGGTTTCACATCAGTGCTCCAGTGCCTAGCATATCACTTAGCATGTGATGGGCCTGCATTCCATACTGGTTGAATAAATTGGATGACTCAACTTTATATAATATGTCATTGTCTGAGAAAACTTATTTAAACACTCCTTCATAAAACTTATTAGGGTATCCATTTAAAGCATTTTCTGAAAACTCGTTTTTATAAAATATAACTATGTGTTAAGTCCTTGATGGTTTGTACCATTTTAGGAAGTAGGTGAATATTGGAGCCACTGAAATTTATTTTATGATATAATTTGTATAAGAATAAAGGGAAAAAATTGCAGATATATCACGTTCTCATATCATGTATCTGTTGACTCTTTGTAATTCTCCTTCAAGTCACTGAAAAGACATGTAAGATAAACCTCAGTAACCTTTGAAAAGTCATCAGAGTGACGAGATCATGCAGATGCTAAATATCCTATTACTATTTTATAAAATGAGCTTATCTCCTGTAGCAAAGGCATAGTATACTGTTCTATTCTTCAAGGGTGTTTTTTCTTATTTTTTTCTTCCTACTTGATGCTTGGTTAATTTCATTTTGAAAATTGATTATACTACCTGATTGATTGCAATGATTGCTTTTCTTGTCTTGAGCAAGGAAATAGCATTTATAATTCTTATTAAAAGTTGATTGGTATTTAATACTGTTAGTCTTGTTGAATGTTGCACAATAAAATTTAAAACTGAAACCTGCATGGCCAACTACTAAATATAAATACAGAGTAAATGACATCTTCAAGTGATATAAAAAATTCAAAGGCATAATCTTCAATGTTTAAACAAACCTGGAAAAAATCCCATTAAAGGCAGTAGCTCCATGGTCTTAAAGAAGCTTTTGTTGTCTTCTTTGTGGATATGATTGTAATTTGAGCCTGGGAATGAATACAGACTGCTTTGTCCTTAATGCATTTAGAATTTGCATAACATAAACTACAGCTATCCAATTGGTTTTATTTTCCTAAGGACTGTATCTGTGATTAACGTATACCATGAATTAAAATGTGTATGCCTTCTATGTACAGATGTAATCTATACACTTATATTCTTGTGATGCTTTGAAAGAAATATTTAACTGTATTTTGAAATGGGTTTACTAGTAAATAGAATCCAAATTGCTGAAACAGATTATACAAAATGCTATGCCTGTGAACATATACCTATTTCTTCCCCATGCTGAACAATTCTTAGTGGGCATCTGATCTCATAAGGCTACCTAATGAAAGGGATTCTGGACAGAGTGGCACAAAAAAGAGAGTTGTGACCTTAAGGTAGTGTTTTTTGTTTTTTTTTTTGTTATGTGGCACTGTGATATCAGTTGTTCGCAGAGAGTCAGGGTATTGTTTCCTTCTGCCACGCTTAGGGTGCATCGCCTGTGACCACTGGGAACCATACACATTTCATACCTTTAAATTTAATATAGAGGATCTAAAGACACCTAGTGCCTGCAGAATACGTGAAATCTGTGAATACGCTCTGGTTAAGTTTTATGCATTGAGTGCCTGAGCCTCCCACCCTGAATCGCATGGCCCATTGTGCAACAAGTATATCACTCTATTGACAGCAGACTATTGATATTAGTGGAAGTGACACACACATATGGGCAGGAGTGCCAAGTAAGCAGAAAAAATGAGCAAAAAGGAAATGAAGTGACCTCCTAGCAGCAGATGAACATGATTCAATCAGCAATGGAAATCAATGAGCTGAAAGGAACTGGCAGGGAAAATTGATGAGGGAATAATACAGTGACCAATGAACTTTCTTCCCTTTTGTATTCTTGTCTGGCTGTGGCAACCTAAATACCCAACTGTATCTCTTGCAGATCATTCTAGCCTTTCCATCCCTATTTACATTCTCAGGTGCCTCTAGCTCTCATGCTACAATACATCAGGATCTGTGCACAATTTACAGCATTCAAAAATGATGCGATTGTCATTCCCCTCACTACTCATGACAAAGCAGCCAGAGATTAGACTTCATCTGAGAACCTGGCTATCCAAAACATGGCAGAGTGGAGATCAGTGAAAATGTTTACAACGGGTCTCCAGGGTCTGCAATCAAGTTCTAGCTTTACCATTAAATTATACCTTTGAGTCATTTACTTAAACTTTGAACCTTAATTATAATGGACATTATATGTAGACAGCTTAAACAACTACAGTGTGTCATACAATGTGCTAGAAACTGTCTGATGTTTCCCAGAACCCTGCAGTTTCTAAGTTATACATTATCAGGGGTGAATTAAGCAAGTATCACTGGAAGAGGGGGCATTGTTTTGTTTCAAGGGCAAGTAAGACTGGTGAAGTCAACTGAGTACTTAAAACACGAATTTAGGGTAATTGTAAACCTTGAGCAATAATGAGTAACTCATGCAAAGAAACCATGCCAGAAAATCAACTAATGGCCATGAGATTCAAGTCTGAAGATTTGGAATTTAGTGTTCTGCCTTCTCATGTGTGGTCTTCCACAACTACAATTGCTCTCCTTTGGCTTCCTAATCTAAATCATAGTTAAACACTATATCCTCAGATTCTTGGGAGACTATAGTAAGACAATTTTTATAAACAGCATCTCAAAATCTATAGTGTTTAAAATAAAATGTAAGGTACTATGATTGAGAAAATAGGAACAACAACCTGTACATATCGATAGAGTTAACAGGGAGAACAACCAGAGCCCACCCTTTTTTTTTTTTCATCCTAAATATAAAATAAAATGAATTTATGAGCAGAACCAATACTCTGTCACATTTTGCAGATTCTAGTTGAGTTGTTTTTCACTCATTTATCAGCAGGAAGTGATAGTTTTTCCTGATTGATAATGCTGTGGTCATTGAGTAAATATTTCAGTCTGTCAACATTTCTGTCTGGTTCCACTAAGTCTCCAGTCGGTGTTCTTGGTTCTTTTTCTAAGTAGACTGCATAAACCTGGATGGCCTGGCCAGGCTTCTCTGTACCTTCCATCAAGTTTAGCAAAGTGGCTCTTTGGAAAATAAGTGCTTAAAATACTGCTTTTGTTAATGTTGCTAATGAATTATCTAGCTTGTGTTAAGCATTTATCAATAATAATGTAAAACATTTTAACATTAAGTATTTTAATCCTTAGTGAATCCTGTGAGTTGATTTTTCAGTTTCATATTTAAGAAATCCAAGATGCGGAGCAGGAAGTCATTTGTCCTAGATTGCAAGACCTGTAATTAAAAGGACCAGAGCCTTTCCACTTCTCTCCACAAAAGGAAATCTTAAAATTAGAGTTCACATTGGAATAAAGTCTCTTTGAGTAAAGTATTTTTGAGAGTAAGTCCTTCTATAGCCTGAGGAGCCTTCTCACTCGGTCTGTCTTTCTTTAGAGAAGGGGATACCCCTCAGCTCATACTGCCCACCTATAAGCTTTGGACCCAGGTCCACTTTACTACTGGGTTCCAGCATTCTGCAAGCTGCTAACCTATGCAAATTGAAAGTTAATTGTTTTTTTCTGTCAAATGTGATCATAAAATGTTCACATTTAACTTTCTTGTATAAATTAGAAAGCAAAATGGGGTTAATCAATAGTCCAGACAAGGGTCACTTTTCTCTTTTGCTGAGGGTACTAACAAATGCACTTTTGTTAAACATATGTTATTCTCTATTTTAGGCATGGTATAGTGTATGCACAAAGTATCAATTCTAATTCTGGATGTAATTAGGCTCAAATCTATCACTTACTATAATTATGATCCTCAGTAAACTCCTTAATCTAATTAAATTATTAGGGTTAATTTTCCATATGAAAAGTTGTAAAGCAATCTGACAAAGGGTCCTATGTTCTACAAATAGTAAAATGCATGTAAAATGCCCAGCACTGTTAGTGTCTGTGCATAGTAGGTATGTATAATGTTTACTTATATTCCTTGTACTAATAAATTTTGCAAGGGGATAGAATGCTATTTAGAAAAAGATATGTATTACTTTTACAAAAATAACTGTCAGCTATTTTAGCTCAACAGAGTTTGCATTTATTTACTTCTCATTTCAATCAACATTTCTATACCCTGATCACAGAATATGAAGACAAGAAACAATGTAAGCAGAAGCGGAAGAAAATTGCATCCTCATGAAAATAATAGTCAAGTGAGGGGAAAGGGCTATGGATCAAATAATCACACAAATGAAAGTAAAATTATAACTGGGACAGTGGTCTAAGATCAACAGAGACTGAGAAAATGATATATCTGCAGAATGAGAAGTTAATTACTAAGGAGAAAAACAACTATAGTTGGAATGAGATAAATAAGACATGTTAGAGCAGGTGCAGAAGATTATATATATATATATATATATATATATATATATATATATATATGGCTTCCAGGTAAATGTGCACCTCAGCAAGCATTTCAGTTAGGACTCAAGTGAAAAAATAACTTGGAGCTCAGGAAATAGTAGCATCATGAAAAATGATAGAAGGCTGTGGGTTATATGTACAAGTGTTACCACAGGAAAACATAGTCAATTGATTATTAGCATAAAAGTATTTTAAGATGGTATTCTGTGGATTAGCCTTAAAAGGGACAAGTGTATAAAGGAGGATAGGGCACCTGGCAGAAAGAACTACAAGGGGTATTTACAAATAAGCCCCTGAGAATAAAATAATGATGATGAGTGACTCAGGGCTGTTTACCAGGGTTAGAAAAGGCAATTGAAGAAATTAGTGTCCCTGGGAGCCAACACATCATTGCTGGGAGCCGATGGAACACAAGTCTTGGTTAATTGGAGCTAGACTTTGGGGGAATGAGGCACTGTTAGGATATGAGTGCATATATTCAATTTTGAATACTTTTCAAAAGGAAAACAACTCACTATCTACCACATAATGCCATCCATCTTGAATAGAATTTGGCTATTGGTTGGCCATGAGAATAAAAACAACAAATTTTATCTTTCTTATCGATCTTTGGTATAGAATGTGAATATTTTCAGTGTTAAGTAGAAATAATGTTGGTTGGTAAATAATTGAAAATATAATAAATAAGCAGAGAATGCCCTAAAATAGAATGTTGTCTAAAATATTAAAAGAACAAAGTGCATTGGGTTTTACACTGTAATGTTAGCTTTTAATAAGCAGAATATAAAATTTTATGAGCAGTTTAAAATTATCTATGTAAAAAACATATACAAAATGATTAAAAATATATTAGAAATAGTTGCCTCTCAATGGTAGAAATACTGGGTCATCGGCAAAGTCATGATGTATTTTTCTATGCTTTTCAGTGCAAAAATGCATCATGACTTTCCCAATGACCCAATACATGCATACACATACACAGAGATGTATATAATTTTTCTTTATAGATTATATAATCATCTATAATTTTAAACTTTTTCTACAACTGGAAGGTAATATCTTTATTACTAGAAAAAGTAGTTAACATAACAAGAAATTACTGTAATATCTAGTTTTACTGTATTTTTTACTGTATTTATTTACTGTAATTTACTGAAATTACTGTAACACCTAGTTTTCTAGAAGAAAATAAAAACGTTTAGAAATTTAAAAGTATCTTATTAAAGTGATTTTCTTATTAAAATTTAGTTAGGTAATTGACCCAATTTCATCACAATTCCAAATTCTTCAAACGAGTTCAAAGAAGCAATGACTTGTGGGGATAGTGTCAAATTTTGTTTATTTAGCTTATTCAATATGAAAGTGTTTTTAAAAATCTCCAAAATTGTTTGAATATTTGTGAAAGCATTTGACAAAATTTAACATGTGAGTCTATTTGCAAAGATAATTATCTCTTTTCTTCTACATGTGCTGTGGTGATGACTTATCTGTGTGAATATAGGCCAATATTTCCTAGTTCACCATAGGATATCAACCTTTGCACTTAATCATCTGCTAGACAAATCATATGATTCTTTGTGAGAATACCTGGAGTCCAGGATTTGCAGGTAAGTTTAGCCTTAACTTTCTGTTACCATACATTTACCAAAAATCTAGCTAAGATAAATGCTACTAAATAAGGTAATCTGAAAAACAAGCTATTATTTATTATATCTTCTACTTACTGTCCTATTTTGGTATAAATTTGATCACCTGGGTTTGGATTAATTTCCTATATATCTTCATTAACTCAGTTTACAGTAAGAATGTGTTCCTTAGGATCAGGTATGATGATTGAGGATTTTGGCCTCCATAATCTTTGCCTCTTGATGCCATGCCTATAAATATGTTAGGTTCCATGGCACAAGGGACTTTGCAAAAGGAATTAAGGTTACAGACTGTAAGATAGCAAAATTAACAGGATTATCTGGGTGGTTCTCTTAAAATCAGAGACATTTCTCCAGCTAGGTCAATCAGAAAGGTGTGGCAGGAAAAAAAGGTAGGGGGCTGAGTCAAAAGGAGAAGTGAGAACCATTTAAAGCTTAGGGAAGAGGCTGGACCCTAGTGGCTGGCTTTGAAGATGTACAAAGGGCACAGAAGACAGGGAATATGGGTGACCTCCAGAAGATGAGAAACGAATTCTGCAACCAACCTGAATGAACTTGAAAACAGATTCTCTCCAAAACCTCCAGAAGGAAATACAGTCCTGCCAAAACCTTGATTTCAGCCTTGAATACTCTAGGCAGAGAAACTGGCTGAGCCACACTGCACCTGGACTTATGACCTACAGAACATAGAGATAATGTAGTATATGTGGTTTTTTTTTCAAACTACTAAGTTTGTGGTAATTTTTTAAGGAGACAATAGAAAATCAAATAGTATTCTACCTCTGCTTTTCATATGGGGTCATTTCGAGAACGGTCATATGAAGAATGCTTACACATTTAAAAAATATATATATAAGGTCTTTAATCACCTCTATAGAAGAAAATGTATGATATGGTTCTATTACATTTGATAATAATAAAACCATTCACACTTATCTCACCATCAATGAAATGGCAACCTATGCAATGGGAGAAGATATTTGCAAATCACACATCCAATAAAGGGTTAATATCCAAAATATACAAGGAATTCACACAACTCAATAGAAAATAAAACCCAACATAAAAATGGGCAGAGGAACTGAATAGACATTTTTCCAAAGAAGATATACAAATGGCTAATAGGTATATAAACATATGCCCAAGATTTGCATTTCAACAGGGAAATGTAAATAAAAACCAATATGAGATATCACCTCACACCTATTAGAAGGGTTATTTCAAAAAGACAAGAAATAGTAAGGATGATGGCAAGGATGTAGATAAAGGCGAACCATTGTGCATTGTTGGTGGGAATGTAAATTGGTGAAGTCACTATGGAAAACATTATGGAGACTTCACAAAAAATTAAAAATAGAACTACCATATGATCCAGCAATTCCACTTCTATATGCTCATATGAAGAAAATGAAAGCACTAACCTGAAAAGGTGTATGCACCTCCATGTAAAAAATGTAAAACAAAACAAACAAAAAAATACACATATACATACACACACACACACACATATACACAATGGAATATTCTTCATCCATAAAAAAGAAGGAAATCTTGCCTTTTGAGACAACATAGATGGACCTTGAGGGTTAAGTAAGATAAGTCGGATAAAGACAAATACTGTATGATCCAGGGCTTATTAGATCCACTGCAAAATCCTGTCTGGCTATTGATATTGCAGTGTGCCAATTCAGTATTGCAACATTATTCATAATTGCATTTAAAATGTGTATATCCCTCTTCCATCATTTTCCCATTCCCCAAAAAGTAAAATGTTCTGTCAAGGAGTCATATTGACTCATTGTGAACTAAAATAAGAGCATTATGAACATCGAAAACGGTGTGAGAGAGAACTTTTCCTGGAGCTTGTGTTTTTTTGTTATTGTTGTTTTGTGGTTTTTGTTTGTTTGTCTGTTTGCATTTTAACCTTCTGGAGTTAAATCTGCCCAAACAGATAATGTCTGAGGTGAAAATAAATAAATAAATAAAGGCGATGTATTGTAAAAGAATGAACCTAAAATTTCTTCTCAGTTAGATAAAACCCCCAAGGGTATTGTAATGTTAGCATTATTTCTCTCCCCTTTTATCTACTGGAAAGGTAGTTTCAAGTTCTGCTCTAGCCACATTGACACTAGAATAACAACAGACACCATGCCATTTCTTTTGTCCCCATCCTTTGACAAGGTTCACCAATAATAGTACCTCCTAACTAAAAGAACACACCAAGAACAATTCCCCATTTCTTAATGTCTGCTTTGTCTGAGCTTACACAGCAGCATGAGAAAAATTGACTGCACCTTTGAAGAAACAATGGCACAAAAATTTTACTCATTAGTATCACAAAAAGTATGAAGTTTTTTCCAAATATATAGGTGAGAGTGTCAAGGAAAATAATTGAAAAGGCAATTTTGGATTATTGTAAATAGCTCCCACCAAAAAACTATGTTGCCATAACAGCCTCATTATATATTAACTTGACATAATTTAGTAGTTAAGGCAATTGATTTTTCTGAGGTGTAACTTCCTTACTTATACTTAGAGGACTATAAACATGAAAATATGGTAAGACATAAGAAAGCCTGCAATGTACATTCTATCAAATTTAGTTGTATAAATCAAGCTGTGCACATAGAAACCAGTGCATAGAATAAAAATAATAGGAAAAACAATGGTGGGATAATGGCATATTAGCCTTTTTACATCAAATCCCCATTGTTAGTAACAATGAAACGTAAAAAGCATCTCGTTAAAGACTTCAGAGGTAGGCCAAAATATCCAGGGCTTGAGGGGTGAGAATCACAAAAAGAAGAGAATAATATTGAAGCAGATCAAAATTATTGAATGCTTTCCCCCACAAGACATTTACCATTTTTGAAAGCAGCAATCAAAGAGAAACTAATAATCCAATCAGAAAATGATGGTTATAGCTGGAAAATAGAGGTTAACTTTCCATAGCTTCATGGAGCAACATAAAATTTGCATTTCTGGACTACCAGGTCAGTCAAGACATGAAGATCTAATAATATGTTAGAGTCAAACAGAGCACATTGAAGTGATCCCAATTGTTGAAGGCACTTTTAAAGTCAAAGCACTTACTGATTTCTAAGCAGTGCTGCTATAGTTAAGACTTAACAGCAGAGAAAGGGATAGCTACAATAATAGGCTAGGAAGCTGATGAGAGTTTTCAGGAGTTTCATAGTGCTGAGGAGATGGAAAAACAATGTGCTTTAGAGCCCAGTATGTATTAAAAGTTTTGATAAACACCACACACACACACACACACACACACACACACACACACACACACACAATTAAGTTCACAAACTTGTTGCAACATGTTGCATAACCTTTTTTGATATCAGAGGAATTATTCATTATGAATGTGTATCAACTGGACAAACAGTTCACCAAGTTTACTATTTGGAAGTGCTGAAAAGGCTGCATGAAAAAGCTAGACGACCTGAACTTTTCCCCCCACAATTCATGGCTCTTGCATCATGACAATGTACCAGCTCACACGTCATTGTCTGTGAAGGAGTTTTTAGCCAGAAAACAAATAACTATATTGGAACACCCTCCTTACTCACCTGAGCTGGCCCCAGTGACTTCTTTCTTTACCCAAAGATAAAGGAAATATTGAAAGGAAGACATTTTGATGACATTCTGGACATCAAGGGTAATACGATGACAGCTCTGATGGCCATGCCAGAAAAAGAGTTCCAAAATTACTTTGAAGGGTAGATTAGGCACTGGAGTTGGTGAATAGTTTCAAGGGGAGTACTTTGAAGGTGACTGTAGTGATATTCAGCAATGAGGTATGTAGCCCTTTTTCTAGAATGAGTTTTCAAGCTTAATTGTCAGACCTCCTGTGTGTGTGTGTGTGTGTGTGTGTGTGTGTGTGTGTGTACGTATTTAAGGTGTAAAATAACTCAGATATAGGGAGCTAGAAAGGCATCAGTCATCCTTCACAACCTGAAAAAAAGTAGGACAAACTACAAATTAATGCTCTTCTTGAATTCATTAAATAACTAATGTCACATAACAAACAAATAATCTCACATTCAAAATAGGACAGATATCTGCAGTGAGGAACAGAATGTTTAGTTACCCATGTCAGGTACAAATTGATCAAAATATTAAGCTAAATTTTTGTTTCAATGAAATTCACTCAAAATTACATAGACAGGTTAAGAATGAAAAATGTAAAAAGATATACCATGCACATACTAATCAAAAAGAGCAGGACTAGTTGTATTGATTTTTCAAGGGGAAAACAAGAATATTATGAGGAATAAAGACAGATGTTACATACTGATAAAAGGGTCAGTTCTTCAAAAAGACAGTGGTCCTAATTGTGTATGTATCTAACAATAAAGATTCAAAACACATGAGACAAAAATAATAGATTTAAAAGGAAAAAAATAGATATATCCATAATTACAGTTAGAAACTACAACATTCTTTCTCAGGAATTGATAGAATAAGTGGGCAGAAAACCAGCAAGGATGTAGAGGACCTTAACCTATCAGCTAACTTGAACTAATTCACATTTTTAGAATACTCAATTAAACAACAGCTGAATACACATTATTTTCTTGTGCTCAAGGATACATATATAACATTCCACTAAAACTCGAATCTGCTCCCCAAATGAGCCAAATAAAGCATATTTTCCCAAGGACATGATGTATTTGTACAAAATTAGTTTTTCAACAAACTCATGTACTCAAAACAGCTCCACGAAGTAGGTGAAAAAATATTTTAAAAGCAGAAATAGGCAAAAGATTGCAAGGAGTGGTGTGATATGCAATGAAGGCTACTGATAGAAATTGCCAGTTTCACTTAGATATGTTTTTTTTGTTTGATTGTTTGCTTGTTTTCAATAAAGACTTTACAGTGATCAGATCAACCAAAAAGAAAATGGGACAGAGTTTCAACAGGTTAAACATGAGGGAAGTCAAATATTTGGAATCCAGAAAAGAGGTTGCATTAATCAAAAACAGGGTTCTCACTTTGATTTTTACAGATTGTAAAGCCTCCTACTTTGGTGAAGGTGGACAAAGTTTATAACAAAAAAGCAGTTAAGAGTGAATGGAGTCATAGAAACAGTAATTATAAGCTAGATGACCCCCCAAATAATGGAGATTTTAGAGGGGACAGGGGAAGCTTTTAGAAAAAAGTGAAGAAGTTCAGGTACTTGTACCAACTATCCAGACCACTTGAGTTGGTAGATTTGTCCGTAAATCTTATATGAACAGATTCTTTCATTTACATTTCAAGTCTAATGTGAAATCTCATAATATGTACTGCTGAAAAATAATTCAGAAAAAATTATATAGATTTTGAAGTTCTATTCAGGTACATCCAGTCTTCTCTTTCCCAATCTAACTCCATCCAGTGAATTAAATGCATTTTGATGGGAGAACAATGGTTTGCCTGGTAGTAAAACCTAAGGAAGAGTAGAATTTTGTCAAAAATAATATATACACAATTATATATTAATAATTAATATATATATAAAATATATGTAAAAATGATTACATGAATGAGTATCCACTCAAAATATTTGGCATAGCAAATACAGGAAAAATGATTTACTCTTTTATTCAATAACATATTTTTATTTTATAATTATCTGATTTGATAAATTACATCATTTATTTCTGGTATTGGGGAAACATTTAGAAATAGGTGAGTAAGCTAGTGTTTATTTTCTCAAATATTATGTTAATACTGATTATTACTTTCAATGAGTCTCATTGTTAGATATAATAGAATTAGAGAGTATCATAAAGTGCATAATTTTGGGTACTAGAAAGGCTGCCAGATGTTTCTTCTTTGCTCATTTATATCTTTCTGGGAAAAGCAATGAGCCATGATTCCATCTTAGAGGGTTTTTACTTGTCTTGTCTCTTGTTCCACAGAAAGCATTCCAGGTCCAACGACAACATACATTTGCTCAATTCTATCAGACTTCATAAATAGCTTCAGAATTACTTTGTGCATGTAGTTACAAAAGCAAACCTATGAACTTCCATTTACACTCAGGGTAATAAAGCTTTAAAGAACACTATATTCACAATCACAATGAGAAAAATCCAGATAAGCTAAAATGTCATAACTTTCAATGAACTCATCAGACAGCTGAAGGCACAAAGCAACCAAGTGAACTGAATTCCAAAGAGAAACAAATTCAAGGAGAATAGGATGTACAGATTGCATCATCTATAACTGAAAGCACACTGGCAGAAGAGGCACGATCTACTATATATGTGAATGTGGGCAGATGAGCAACATTTTAATGAAAGACCAAGTATAGGATAGCATACCATTCTGATATAGATGGGGATCACTGACTAAGTGGAGTTGTTACTCATTCATAATGTTTTTCCTACAAACCTCTACTGGGTAATTACAATATTGAAAGCAGTAGAGAAACTGAGGCAAGGGCCAGCCAAGTGGCGCATTGGTTGGGAGTTGGCTTAGGATGCCAGCTCTGAGCAGGAGGGCCCCAGTTTGGACCCCACATGAAGGCCAGTGACACTGCCCTCTACAGCTAAGATGGTGAACAACAGCTCGACCTGGAGCTGGGATGCGGTGAGTTTCCGGCGACAGTGTAGGCTGCAGCCCATGCTGCAGTGGGCTTCCATAAGCTACTGTGAGTGGCTGGCAGCCATAGTGAGCAGCTGGCAGCCCATGTGAGCTCCCAAGAGCCAGCATGAGCAGCCGTCCAATGGCTGGCGAGTGATCTGCCTCACCCAGGAAGAGTGCAATGATAATACCAACATGGGCCAATGAAGTGACGTCCTCCACAACTAGACTAAAGTACAAAGGGACAGCAACTTGTCTGTTCCCCTTCCTCAATTCCCCAATTAAATCTTTAAAAAAAAAAAGGCAAGCACCCAGGAGGTGACCAGTGGACATAGGGGCACAAGTACATAACAGCACTCAGTTCCCTGGGCCTTTCTCTTATAAGAGCCTTAAATCACACAGGGAGAGAGCGATAGCTGCTCCCCGGGGAAAAGCAAAGACATTGTGGCTAGGGGAAGAGTAGAAAAAAAAATGAAACCCTCTCTCTTTCTCTTTTTTGTTTTTGTTTTTATTCATTGTTATACCCTTCATTTCAAAGTTTATTGTGAATTATTTTTCATTCATTGAGATATTTTAAATGATAAAAATATGTTATACAAAAAAGAAGCATTCATGACACCAAGTATTTTTTAGCATACCGATTGGTCTCAGTATTTTAAAGTTAAAACATTTTTTTCTTCCATCATTAAATTTAATATGTAACCTAAAATAATTCATGGAGATTAAAATATTCACACAGAACAGAGAGGTGGTAGGCTATTTGCAATGAAAACTTTTAAATGAAATGAAGTAATTTTTCTACAATGTATTACTGGTACATAATAATTGAAATAAATATAACTGTGCCTTTTATTTTGTTAATTTCCTGCCCTATTTTAACTGTGAGACCCTCTCTTCTTAAAGGAAAAGTAGAAAAGTATTTTAGGCCCAAAATATTATACTGTTTCCAAGTGTAGGTCTAATTCCACTGAGAGAAGGAAAGAAAATTCCTGCCCAAGACCAACTATAAATATAAAGAAAAGTTTGGTTGCCATTACAAGGGGAAAAAATATTGAGAAAGCTCCTATAGTTTTGGCTCAGGTGCAAAAGGCCCCCTTAAGATCAAAGCTGATAATACCAAGGTTGCCGGTTTGATCATGGCATGGACCACTGTGAAATGTGCGGACAAGTAGATTACATAAATTATATATTAAAAAAAAAAAAGATGAAAGCTGAACCAGGATGGCAACAAACACGTCCTACCCTCACATGAGCCTAACAGAGAGGTCTGAGGATTGGAAAGGGTAGGAGCTTGAAGAGAGCACCTCTGCTGTGCTCATAAATAAAGGAGGCTAAAGGCTGGCATTGAATAATTCAAACTGAAAAGCCATCTGACACCAGATTCCCACCCTACACGTGAGATGCAAGTTTGCCACTGGGGGGAATTTGAGGACTGGAGTCGCTGACATTAACTATAATCAAAGCACAAACAAAACCCAAATAAACTTTATCTCTTGCCTAGACAATGTTAACTCCCACTTTAATGTCCTGAAAGAAGGTGAAGAATTCTGATATAAGATGTAGATTATTTACCTTATAATTTACTGTTTTACATGCAATGTGTATGAATTGATAAAGTAACATAGATATTGTAAGATATGCCACAAGGAAAAAAAAAGCATACCCCAACACATTATGAAGAAACAAAATAATCAAACTGACCCAGAGATTAACCACAACCCACTATCAGATAATGATGTTAAAATAGCTAGCTATATTGATATGTTAAAGAATTTAACGGAAAAGGTGGGTGACATGCAAGGATAGATGAGGAATATTAACAGAAGTGCAAACTATAAGAATCAAATGGATTAGATCAAGCACATTCAGGGTGGTATGGCTGTAATGCATAAAGAACTCATACAACTCAACAACAACAAAAAAACAGCCAATCAAAAAATGGGCAGGGGGCATGAGCGAACACTTCTCCCATGGCTATGAACAACAAGACAAGTAATAACAAGTGTTGGAGAGGCTGTGGGAGAAAAAGAAGCCTTCATATACTGCTGGTGGGAATGTAAATTGGTATAGCCACTATGAAAGACGATATGGAGGCTCCTAAAAAAATAAATAAAATTAGCATACAACTCAGAAATCCTCTTCTGGGTATATACCAAAAATTTTAAAAACATTTATCTGTAAAGATTTATGTACCCCTATGCTCACTGCAGCGTTATCAACAGTGGCCAAGATATGGAAACCACCCAAATGTCCTTCAATAGATGATTGGGTAAAGAAGGTGTGGTATATATATATATATATATATATATATATATATATATATATATATATATATATATATATATATATATACAATGGAATATTACTTGGCCATAAGAAAGAATGAAACAATGCCATTTGCAACAACATTAATGAATCTTGAGATTATCATGCTAAGTGAAATAAGTCAGAAAAACTCGAGGACCGTATGACTTCACTCATATGTAGAATATAAAACAAAAAGCAACAAATAAACAGGGTAAACAAAGAAACAAAAACTCGTAGACACGGGCAACACTTTAGTGGTGACCAGAGGTTAAAGGGGGAGAGGGGATGATAGAAGAAGGAAAACGGGGTCAAGTATATGGTGATGAAAGGAGAACTGACTCTGGGCTGTGAACATAAAATGCAGTGTATAGAGGGTGTATTACAGAAATATACACTTGAAGCCTACATAATTTTACTAACCAATGTCACCACAATAAACTTGATAAAATTAAAAAAAAAAAGATTCAAATGGAAAGGCCTACGAAAGAAAACCCTAATATTAGAAAACAAAAGCATTTTGCCTGAAGCAGTAGTAGATTTGCAATAACCCTTTGGCTTCTCAACTAGGGCCTCAGAGTTGTTGTGCTTCTTTCATGATGGCTCAAAGGGAGAGTTCCATGAGCCCTGGTTTAAAGCTGCAAGACTTCCTATCACCTGGTCTCCACTACATTCTATTAATCTAACAAGTCACTAAATTCATCCCAGTTTGTAGGAAAGGGGGACTGTACTCCCATTTGCTACTCCAATGGGAAGATTAGCAAAGACATTTTTGTTAATTTTAATCTCTCATTGTATATCTCCCATCACCTCACCAATATAATTGGATAAAACCAATCAGTGACATTATTATCAATTTAAAATATTCAAATGTAAGTAACTTCACAAGGAAAATATATGTCAACTTTGTAAGGCTAAACTGAAGCCTTAGTAGTAGAAGGAAATAACATTTTCATTGCTCCTTATATCTAATTTATATTCTAATGGAAGATTACATATCAGGCCAAGAACTTGTATTACCCATTACCTAACTAAATGTTTGTACTTATTTTGACATTCAACTCCAAGTTATTTACTTCATGTCACAATTTCTTGATGAATTTATTATTTTAATAAAAGGTTATTAGCCCTAAAAACATGTTTTACTATTTTATATCATCCTAGGATTTTTACATTTATGTTTTACCTCTGTTATGCTAAGAAACAAAAAATGTCACAAGCAACAAGTTATTTCATTTCTTTTGCGGCAAAACTTAATGTAACTGATTTACTCCCCCTGGATTTAATGAATGATCTAAACAGATTGGTACTGTAGGGTGATCTTGTTAAAATGAAATGTTAAGAGAAATGTTTAAGTTTTAAACATTTGAAGCAGTTAAATTATAATCTTCGAGAATAAGCCTATCTATATCACTTCATGTTTTATATTTAAACTTTTCTTTTTATTGCCAATAAAAACAGAAATTTTGAGAAGACAGAGTGTGAGCCCATAAGCCAAATGTTGACAAGAATGACATTTTTACTCTGATTTTATTTTTATTACTTCAATTGTTTCCCCCAAAAGTCATGAACAAGCATTGTAATTCATATTTATGACAGACTTTGAATCTACAGAAATTAAATTACTTTGCCATTTTGTACAGATTTAGTAGGGAAAAAAAAACTGAATAGTTTTTCAAGTGTAATGTATAGAACATTTTGTTTGTTGCTTTTAAATATACTCTAATTTGACTAAAAAAAAAATCCAGGGAATTAATATGATCACTGAATATTTTAATCAGAAATGCCATCTGAAGCAATTAGTAATATTTATTTATCAAATTTAGGAATATTTATGTTTTAAGATGGGCCTTTTGATATCAGATAAACAGAAAACTTTATACATTACTTCAATTATAATTGTAAGAATTATTTGAGACCTACAACTTTAATTGTATGCCTTTATTTGTAATATTGTTTTTGGTTGCTTAGGAAAGAATTATTTGTCTTCATTCATTTAGCAAATTTAATCAATTGTCCTATGAGTAAAATTTGGTTAATATTGATCTGACATACTGAACTTATGGTTAGCAATCCATAGTAAGCCATGCTTAAAAACCCCAAGATGGCATTTAATAATACCTCAGTACCTTTCCCAGTGTTGGGATATGGTGCTGGCCTATAATTTATGCTGTAGTTTTACTATCTAAAATGTGTCCAGGCACTTTGATCAATAAACTATCTTCTAAAGTATATAAAAGGTGCTTCCAGGTTGTTGCACTGAAACATACTCTGAACCAATCCACATCTATATGTTTTGTGGGCATTATTTATACTTTTCAACCTTAGCTTACTTAACTTCAGAGTTTTATACATCAGCTTCTAGGACATCATCTGAATATTCTCTTTTTGTGTCAGGAGAATTTTATCATCTTCAGAAAAGCACAAGTATGGTCAAAGGTTTAAAGAAAAGTTTTATGTTAACAAATGGATAGCTGTTTCATGTGATTTCTGTTTAAATTACAGCATTGCAGTCTTTCTTAATGTCCTTTCACATTTAAATCAAATCATTTATTTCACATACAAAATTAGAAATGTTAATTACTAACACATTTAAGAGAAATAAAATGTAATTATTTCTTGCCCTACTGCACAAAGATTTGTTAAATCAAAGTCTCTGTTAATTTAAAAGCTATTACAAGTTATGATTAATCTTAATAGTTACAATACTTTTTGAGAATACATTGCTTAAACATTTAATTAAAAATTGAATAATTGTTAAAACTATATAATTTGGAAAGGAAAGGGTCTTGAGTTCAAACAGTTTTCTAATTTAATACTAAATCTAGTTAAAATTTAGTTACACTACAATAACTTTCAGAATAACTTGTTTTGAACTAAGAGTTTGAGAGATGGTCACATAATGCATTTTTCTACACTTTGATACTGAAACACAGCACACCAAAAACAGTTCGTATCCAATGGGTAACATCATGGATATCTGTAAACTTTGCTATTTTAAAGCAGCAATTTCCAAAGCATAACCTCATTAGAACCAGACACATTTCCCATTTCTTGATGGAGTCTTAGTATGCCTTACTATCCTGTCTTTGGGCAGGTTGCAAGTCAAGAAAGGTTAATCATACATAAAAAAAATCTCTCATGTAAAAGAGTAGCAATTATGATGTAGTAGCATATTAAAAACGAATGCAGTGTCAATCAGAATTTTAAAGCTAACACACTGAACTTACATTCTGCGAATGTATGTATGTATACATAAGTATATGTGTATGTATGCATATTTATACTAAAAAACACAGAAATCATAAAACAGCTTGCATAAAATATACTTCCCCTTGGCTTTAAAATTTACAGTAACATCAGCCAGGAAAGAGAATCAGTTAACAATAATAGAAATATTCACAGATATTGTCCATATTGAAGAGACAGCGAGATGTTTCCTTTATAAGAAAATAGGACCTTAATATTTACACAAACACACACACACACATACACACACACACACACACACAGAAAACTTTTTTTCTTCATTCATGAGAATTAGTTATAACTTTTGTCTCACAAGAAATAAAAAGGAAGTGGAAGTGGACATTCCAGCACAGGACTTTATACTCTCCATGAGAAGGCATTCTTCGGGGAGGCTGTGTACAACTATGTCCTATTTGAGAAAGGGTTTGGATTGTAGTTGAAATGTGTAGGTTTAGATGCTTACAATATTTAAGGAAAACAACCACTCAAGTACCCAGTGTGACTGCCTTTTTTACTTAACCATGCTTCAGCCATTAGGATCATTTAAATGATCCAGTAACTACCACATCTTATGTCCAGGACTAAAAGCACAGTTCAAGATACTTATTGAAAGGCTAAGCACATTGAAGCAACCAAGTGAAAACCAAGACCTGTATATCCACAGACACTCCCATATCTTCGTTTCACATGGCTGTTTTTTTCATGTGTTTCTGCAAAAATAATTTTGTATTCTATTCACAAATTTGTTCTTGACCTCTGCAAATTCTCACATTGAGAATTTATAGAATTCTTCCATTAGAAATATGTACTAAGAATATTCAGTTTAATAAAAGTTTTAGGGAGAAAGGTACAACTAGTAAATAAAATGCCATCCAATTCCAAACTTAAAAACATGAATAGTGTTTTCAAATGTAATTTGTAACTAATTGTATTTGAATCTGGAATGAAGATCTCCATTGATGTTAGTTTTAATTGATAATCATATTACAAATTTAACCATAAAGGTCATTTTAACGCCTAATGTGTTAGAAGCAGTGCCACTTATTCTCAGATTTCTTTTAGTTCTCAGTCTCAGACCATCTTAGTTTTGAATCCTATGAGGAAAGAAGGTAGCAAAACAAAAGACAAACAAACAAAGTGAGGTGGTACACAGGGAGCCGTTCTAGAAGCTTCCTTGAGAGATGGGTAGGAAGGTGGATATAGAGGCAGGTTTATGAGGGCTGAAGAAAACATAGGTTCCGAAAAGCTTTTGGCTGCAGAGGAGTAATTTATGAACACATGAATATCATATAGTAAATACCCATTGAATTTAAATGTAGAATCTTCTAAAAATTCTTTTAAATTAACCCCCTGCTAAGCTAAACCAATTAACAGATTGTATTATATGAGAACCCCTCTGATAGAGATAATATAAGACAGAAACTTGAATTTTCAGGAATGGAGGAAGAACAACAAAATAATAAATATAAAAGACGCAATTTTGATCTCTTGGGTTTTTTAAAAACCAAAGAGTATGGAGGTTCCTCAAAAAATTAAGAATAGAATTAACGTATGACTCAGCAAACCCTATTTTGGGCATGTACCCAAAAAATCTATAAACATTTATCCATAAAGGTTTATTATGTACCCCTATGTTTATGGCAGCATTATTCACGGTGGCCAAGACATGGAAACAACCGAAGTGTCCTATGGTGGATGACTGGATAAAGATGTGTACATATATACAATGGAATATTACTTGGCCATAAGAAGAGATGAAATACTGCCATTTGTGACAACATGGATGGATCTTGAGATTATTTTGCTTAAGTGAAATAAGTCAGACAGCAAAAGTCAAGAACCATATGGCTTCACTTGTATGAAGGATATAAAATTGAAAGCAACAAATGAACAAGAAAAACAAGCAAGCGAAAACTCATAGACACAAACAACAGTTTAGTGGTAGAGTGTGACAGAAAAGGGGAAAGGTAGAAGGTAAAGAAAGCCAAGTATATGGTGACAGACGGAGATTTGGCTTTGGGTGGTAACACATAATGCAATATTTAGATGATGTATTATAAAATTGTATACTTGAAACCTATACAAATTTATTAACCAATGTTATCCTCAGTAAATTTAATAAAAAAAAAAGCCAAGGGGAATGAGAGGTACAAATTTCCAGTCATAAAATAAAAAAGCCATGAGAATGTAAGTACAGCATATGGGATAAATTCAATAATATTGCAGTAACTTTGTGCAGTTATATATGGTTGCTACACTTATCATGGTAATCACTTTGTTTGATATATAAAGGTTGAATAATTTTGTTGCATTCCTGAAACTAATATTACATTGTATATTGTATATTAATTTAAAAAAATAAATAAGTAAATTTAAATAACAATATATACAACTATTTAAAGCAGAAACAATAGCATTACCTAGTTTTTAAATATATGGAATGTAATGCATACACAAATTATAAATAGAAAGTTAGTGAGAGGGCGTAAATGAGCTTATAGAGTTGGTGCTTTTGGAGATATTACACAAATTTGTAAAATATTAACATTAGGTAGACTGTGAAAAGAGACATCTATATATAACAAACAAGTTAAAAAATACAAAGAGATATATACAAAAAGCCAGCAAAAAAAAAAATGAAATGGAAATAGGAAAAAGAAAAAAAAAACATTCTAATGCAAAAAAAGTCAGGAAAGGGAAACAAATCCACAATGCAAAGGAGACAAAGTAAATACTACTACTACTACTACTACTACTACTACTACTACTACTACTACTACTACTAATAATAATAATAATAACAATAATAATACTAATACTACTACTACTAATAATAATAGCGGTAGTAGTAGTAGTAGTTATCCAGACATACTATCAATTATATGAAAAATTAATGGTCTAAACACTTCCAAGCTCTATTTTCAAGGCTGAGGTAACTTTCTATAACTGTATTTCTTTCACAATGCACTTTGCTCCCCAAATTAGGAATTAATAAGTTTTGACGAGTCTAAAGTGACTTAGGAATTTAGCAACTTCAATCTTGACCTCATGGTTGAAACTATCCTACTCTTTAATATTTCTCAATATCTTAAATATTGTCAAGTTACATTTTATACTTTCTTTTGCTTAATGTAGTGCTGGAATATGTATAGTCTGTCTGCAGATTAGGGCATTTCCAACAATTTTTTTCTGCTGTTTCTAGGAATTTTTTTAACCTTGGTAATTTCTTCCTTATTTATTTTTCTTTTCTCTCTTTCCCATCTTTCTTTTCTTCTTTCAGCCCCTGCCTCCCGCAACCACATATTTCTATTCAGCCAATTTTATTTGCACTCACCTAGGACTTTTTTACTGCCTTTTCACCCCATATATCTTACATACATTTCTTTTTTTTTCTACATTGGTGGTTTTTAACATGAAGTCCATGGACTGCTAAACATGAATGGCTTCAGAAGATCCAGGAGCCTTCTGAAAGTGAATGTATTTTACCTGTGTTTAATGTACTTCCCCCCCCCTCAGCAAGGGTCTCTAAAATCTTAAAGATATAAATGAATAATAGGAAAATTATCAAGAAAACTTCTATAAATTTTCTCCTGCTTCCTCTTATGTCCCCTCTAGCTGCTATATACTCTCCTGTCATGGTAAACTAGTAGTGAAGTGCTACAAGTTTTCCTATCATTTTCATTTCCAGAGTTTTTCTACCTTCATTATAAAAAAGGATGCAATGTTTTCCCTTAAGGAACTTCATTTAACTGGTAGGAGAGGAATAGCTCCCTGGCAGTGCCATATGGGCGGGAAAAAATTTAAAAATCAATGCACAAACACAAAGCTCACACATCTTGCCCTTGCCAGTCCTCGGGAACAAGAACTAATAGAAGCTTCACTTCTAGGCTTTCCTTGCTGCATCCATATACTACAGATAAAGACTCCCACTGCTTTCCATTTAATTTAGAAAGCAACATAGAAATCTTACATTTTTTAACTCAATAGTATAACATATTTTAAGGTGTCAAAACATCCAAGAGAAGACCAGCCATTTTTCCATACATTCTCTAAAATTATTACAGATATTTTCTCCTCTCTCTCATTCCTCAATCATTCAAACATTAAAGACAACTAATTATTTTGTATGATGCACTATTTGAATTGCTGGGTATAGATCAATCTGAAAATAAAAACGTTTCTCAAAATGTGTGCCAGATCATAGTAAGAGGTGTTCTAGAAAAAACACACACAGAGCACATGAAAAACTTCTGATAATCTTTCAGTAAAGAAAACCACTTAACTTAGCATTTTCATGGACATTAACTTTCACAACACCTACTACATTTTAATTCACCTTAACAGACGTATTCTCTAGAAGCTATTAAACTATCTGGGGAAATTGTGGACTAAATAAATATTCTCTTTCATTTGAGATACAGAGATAACAATTAAAAATATGATCCTGAATATCATTTTATTCCAATATGCACATTTTTAGCAATGCAAAATCCAACAAGCCAAAAATACAGAATATTACAAAACAAAAAACTACCGAACTCCACATTTAACTCACATTTACAATAACACAGATAATGTTATTAGAAATATTATTTGTAAATATTTACATTAAAATGGTAAGTAGAGAGAGGCCAAGGCTTGATTTTCATTCAAAAGTTTTATCTAGACTCCAAGTTTAGTTGGAATGGTCAACATACAAAGAGTAAAAGTAATTTAGAATGAGTGATACACCATGATACATGGGGAAAATTAAATGTCCTTAAAAAATAGCACTGGATTAGTTCTGGTCAAGATGGCAGAGGCGGTAAACTCTGTGCTCACCTCCTCTCAGTACCACGTTAATTAAAACTAAACCACAGAACAACCATTATTGAGACTAGCCTGAGTTCTAGCAGAACCAAACCCCTACAACTACAGACATATAGAAGTAGCTTCCTCAAGACTGGTAGGAGGGGAACAGATGCAGACTGAGCTGATCTCACACCCATGTGACCATTAAAAATTGGGAGGGATAGCTCAGCTGCAGAGTTCCTGCCCTGAGGAATGAGTGGTCCCAGTTTCTTCCCAGGCCAGGGTTTCAGTGTTGGGGAAAGAAGTACCCATAATTTCTGGCTATGAAAACCAGCAGATACTATGGGTGAGTGAGTGGAGGGGGGCTGCACTCCCAGGTGCTGCTCTTAAAAGGATGACACAGGAACTTTCTTGCTGATGGATTCACTTGCTCTAAGCTCCAGCATTGAGGCAGCAACTCAAAAGGCACCAGGGACATATGGGAAGGAGCTGAGTTGTCTGACTTCAGGGTGAGGGCTGGAGGGGCAGCTTTCTCCTGGATGGAAAAGCTGATGGAAGCCATTGATTTTTTTTGTTGAGCCCTCCCCCTTGCAGCGTGCAGATACAGGTGCCACTCATATCAGAGTCTCCATCAAACTGGCTATCACCTTTCATCTGCCCCTCCATAGGGATGACCTGAGACCTCACCCAATCCAACTTTAGGGAACACCCCAGCCATTTCCATTGGCTTTTCTTTATAAATGGCTTGCCTTGACTCATGCTGTGAACTTTCATAAAATCTCTCAAAGGTTCAAAAAACCCAAACAAGCAGCATCTGGCTTCAGTAGGTCCAATACTTCTGGCTGAGAAAGCCTAAACTCAGCACTAATGGAAGTCGGCCTTCGTCCCCGGTTTGGCCTCTCAAGGCACCTCCAAGCATACAGCAGGCAGTGGCCATCTCTAGATTGTTTTGTGCTCATGCCAGCTGGCCCAGGGCAAGGCACAGACTGCTGCTGAACTTAGCATGCAGCAAATTCCCTTCCCTGCACAACAGCTCCTCCACTGTAGCCTCAGCCAGTCCTCTCAACCAATCAGCCTAAGGGTCGATTCCTCCCACTGACCTGCAAACAGCAATCAAGTTTCAACTAGAACAGATGGGAACACACAACCCATACAAAGACATATCTGGAGCACCCAGCTCTGATGACCAGGGAGATTGCACCACTGGTCTGACAGGATATCTACTACAAAAGGCAACTCTACTAAGACTGGGAGGCATAGCAGCTCTACTTAGAAACAAACATAGGGAAGTAGCCAAAATGGGGAGACAAAGGAACATTTCCCAAATAAAAGAACAAAGCAAAGCTCCAGAAAAAGAACTAAATAAAATGGAGACAAGCAATTTACCAGATGCAGAGTTCCAAACACTAATTAGAAGGATGCTCAATGATTTCAGGGTGAACTTCCAAAAAAGAGGTAGGAAACATAAAAAACAAACAAACAAACAAACAAACAAAAAACAGTGAGAAATAAAAACTACAATAACTGAAATGAAATATGTATTAGAGGGAATGAACAGTAAATTAGATAATGCAGAGGACTGAATCAGGGATTTAGAAGATGTGGTATCAGAAAACACCCAATCAGAAAAGTAAACATAAAAAGAAATCCAAAAATATGAGGACAGTTTAAGGGGCCTCTGGGACAATATCAAGTATACAAATAGTCACATCATAGGGATACCAGAAGAAGAGACAGAGCAAGGAATTGAAAACCTATTTTAAGAAATAATGACTGAAAACTTCACACAAGGTGAAGATAGTTATATTAGCTCAGGAAGCACAAGGAGTTTCAAACAAGGTGAACCCAAAGAGGCCTACACTGAAACACATCATAATTAAAATGCCAAAGGTTAAACACAAAAAGAGAATCTCAACAGAAACTTTGAGGCCAGAAAGGATTGACATAAAATATTCAAAGTGATGAAAAGAAGGACCTATAACCAAAATTACTCTACTCAGGAATGCTATATTTAAAATCAAAGACAGATAAGAGCTTCCCAGCAAGAAAGAGCTAAAGGAGTTCATCACCACCAAATCAGTATTACAAGGAATGTTAGAGGGACTTAAGACAAAAGAAAAAATAAATAAATAAATAAAAAATAAAGATCAGTACTATGAATAATAACATGGCAATAACACTTATCAATCAACAATTACTTTAAATGTAAATAGATTACATGCCCTAATCAAAATACAGGGTTGCTGAATGGTAAGAAAACAAGACTGTTATATACGCTGCCTACAAGACACTCACTTTAGTTCAAAAGGCACACACAGAATAAAAGTAATGGGATGGAAAACAGATATTTCATGAAAATGGTAATGAAAAAAAAATCTGTGGCTGTTATACTTAAACCAGGCAGAATAGAATTTAAAACAAAGGCTATAAAAAGTGACAAAGAAGGACAAGTGATCCCACTTCTGGGTAATTATCCAAAGAAACCCAAAACACTCTTTCCAGGAGATGTGTGCATCCATATGTTCATTATAGCATTGTTTACAATGGTCGAGATGAGGAAGCTGCCCAGGGCTCTGTTGATGGAAGAATAGATAAAGAGGGGGCGGTACATATATACAAGCATATATATTTCTTGGCAGGGTAGAAAATAGGTTGTTGCCATCTGCAGTGACATGGATGGACCTGTGAGGGCATTATTCTGAGTGGAGTATGTCAGGCAGAGAAAGATAAAGTCAATGTGCTTTCGCTTGTACTCGTATGTGGAATCTAAAGAACAAAATAAACAAAACAGAAACAAGCTCATAGATACAGAAAACATTTTGATGGTTGCCAGATGGGAGAGGGGTTAGGGATGGGTGAAAAGGGGGAAGGGATTAAGAAGTACAAATTGGTAGTTACAAAACAGTCATGGGGATGCAAAGTAAAGCACAGGGAATATATTCAATAATATGGTAATAATTATCTATAGTGCTGGGTTGGTACTAGACTAGTCAGGGGGATCACTTCTTAAATTATATAAATGCCATTATGTGGTACACCTGAAAGTAATATAAAATAATATTGAATGCCAACTCTAACTGAAATTTTTTTTATATGGGGGGGGAGATAAAGGGGAAAAAGAGGTTCAAATTTCCAAATAAGTCATGGGATGTAATGCACAGCATGGATATAGTCAATAATATTGTGATGGCATGGTACGGTGTCAGATGGTTGCTGAGATTATGATGACCACTTCTTTAGGTATATAAATATTGAACAACAATGGTGCACACCTGAAACTAACATCATATTGTATGTTAGCTATATTTTAATAACAATCTTAAAAAAATAAAATAGTACTAGATTGTGTTTAAATACCATGCTATATTTAAAAAGACAAGAGAAAAGCAAGGAAGTCTATATTAGTATTGCCAAACAGTTACAGAGTAATTCTACTGAAATTCGCTGTGGGGGAATTAGAACTTCAACATGATATTTAAATTAGTTTTGTTAATTAAAAAAAAAAAAAAGCAAAATGCAAAGATGAGTTTTATTTGTTAAGGATGCTCTGTAATTGAGCCAACCTGGAAAATAAATATATCTCAGAATCACATACCAGATGCAAAAAGGAGATATTCTAACATTGTCCATCAGATTTTTCCCATTTTTACATTCACATTGCTTTTGAGATTTGACCTTATGAGATGCTATCTGCTTTCTGCTGCGAGCTATGGGCAGACTGCTGGCAGGCACTATCAATGCTCCTTCTAAAAAAATCAACAGTGACAGTCTTTTCCTAGCTCATTATCCATGTCTCCAAAACTAAACCAGTTAATACAAATAAAATGTCTTCTCATGTTCAGACCTTCAGAAAGTATGCATTAGCCATAGACAAGAAATCTTCCTCAGGGAAGATGTTTTTGCTTGCTGTACAGATTGCTACCTGCTAAAAACGCAACAGCCATTTGGGTGGTTCCGGTTTCTGTGGAATTTGAGAATGGGTTTTGTATTGCTTTCTCTTTAGAATGCAGTTTATTAAAAAAAAGAGTAGAGGCTCTGGGGTCAGCTTTCTTCACATCCAAAAAACTACCATTTACAAGTTGTGCACATTGGAGAATTATTAAATATCTCTAAAATGCAGTGCCTACCTTATTTGAAAGATCAAGCTTATGATAGCTTATCACATAGAATTTCTTTAAGAAGAATACATCTAAGTGTATGTACAGCACATACCATAGGACGGAAACTTAGAAACTGGTTAAAAATATTTTCCATTCTTTTTCAATATTATAGCATAGATCTCTATTTTGTGGAACTCATTTGCTCTGATTCTCTAAACCAATTAGTCTATCCACAATTATTCTGAAGATATTCCATAGAAAGTTAATCAAATGCACACACACACACACACACACACACACATCCAACACATGTACACATATGTTCACATATTAAAACAGGCAATATGAAGCTGTTAATTTCATCCTCAGTAGTGTCAGAGGTGGCTAGCAATGTGGATTTTATAGGCAGGAAAAGGGGGGCATGTTTTCTCACAGACCATTACCCAGAGCCTTTGGAAATGTCCTGCTACCATTATAATCATAATCCTGATCATTTAAAGAACAGGTTGATGCTCAGCCTAGAAAACCATTAGCATACATCATAGCAACCAGGGTAAGCAGTCTCTAGAAACTTAACACACTGAACCATTTAATTCAATGAAAACAAAGTAGGATTGTTTAATAAGAACATGGCTTACTCTAGTGTCAGTGTCTTCTAGAACAAATGTTCTTTACTGAAATCTAAGTATATGAGTATATTTTTGTCATCTTTCATTTGCCTTGAGTGACCAGTGTAGAATATGAAAATGAAAAGCATTATTAACATCATAATGGTGCTATGACAGAAGTCCTAACTTGTGGGGACAGAGAAAACTTTCTTTTAGAAATATAATTCTAATGATCTTCCTTTCAGTAGCATGACTAGTGAAGGGCACATTAATTTTTTAATGTAAATTTTCAGGATAAAATATATTTAAATGTTAATGCATTTGGTCTACACTTTGTCTCAGTAAAATGATGGGCCTTTTACAATGATTTCTCAGAATACTTCTGTCATAGAGTAAGAATGCAGAGACAAGTTAACAGTCTTAATTAATTTTATGTTTCTTATTAAACTTGTAGCAATATACCTGAAAAGCCACATTTACTTAGGTAATTCTTATAAATTATTTCAGAGTACAAAAATAGCACAATTTTCTCATTTATTCTGATTAAATATCAAGTGTATTTGGCATGGAAATATACTCTCATCGCTACAGAAAGGAACTGAAATTTCCTTCCTTTCTTTCTATAGATGTTCAACAGAAGGGGATGTTATAAAGCTTTCAAAAAACATAGAGTAAGCTTATAGCTGCTTATATTGCTCATGCATTTCTAATATTGGAAAGCTGAACTGTGAAAATGTAATAATAAGCACATTAAAAACATAATTCATAAACTATAACAGCTACATAATTCTTTAAAATGTCATTAGGAACTAAATACCATAAAGATTTGATACCCACAATATTCAATTATGAACAGGTATATTCTGAAAGTTGAGATATTTCCAAATATGTCACCCACAAAATTATAACCTAATTAAATATATATTTTGTGCCTGAAAGTCATTTGTTAATATTAAAGAATAATTTTGTATAACTTGAAATATACTTGGATATTTTTGCAATCATAATTTATAGACCAGCTAGAAGTTCAAATATTTGTAATAATCTTTTATTATTTTCCTGCTCAAGAAATATCCCACATAGCCTGCTGTGTATTTCTTCAAAATATATCAAAATCTTCCCATGTTCATTGCTACCATCCTTGCCCAAGCCACCATTATCTTTTGGATGAGTTATTCCAATATTCCAACCAGTATTATTCAAGTTTAATGCAACAACAAGCACCCTTTCAAATCTTAGCTATTTTTAACAACAAATATTTATTCTAGCTTACGTTCCATAGGTGGTTACGGATGCCTGTATTTCTATTGGACACTGTTGAACTTTCTGGGTCTAGCTTGGCGTGTGGTACAGTTGGACATGGGTTTCACATTTTTTTATTCTAGTGTCAAGGAAGTAGGAACAGCTACTATCTGTGGCATGCTGATCTCATGGAAGATGACGGTAGCCTGAGGATAGAGTAGAGGGGGAGGGGGTAGTTAGACAAAGTCTAACTATGCACAGGTGCATTTAAAGCTTCTATTTAAATGTGTCAAAGTCACATCTGCTCATGTTTCATTGACCAAAGCAAGTCTATTTCCAAACTAACAGTCAATGCAATGGGGAAGTATATATTTTATTAGAAAGAAATTATAAGAGCCAGTAGTGATCAAATTTATATGAACAAATAATATAATCTATCATTTCTCTAAAACAGTATCTCTGCATTTACCCTTGTTACATTTGAGTTTCTCTCCCTCCCTCGCTTCCTCTCTCTCTCTCTCTCTCTCTCTCTCTCTCTCTCTCTCTCTCCCCCCCCCTCAAATAATCCCATTAAAATAAAAGTCAAGTAATATCACTCCTCTGACTAAAATTTCCCAGTAGCCTCTCAGCTAATTACTGTAAGGAAAATACAATAATCTCATTACAACGTCCTGTGTTATCGCCTATTTGGCTTACCATTGCTCTCTTAGCAAAAAGTCCTCCTTGCTAGTTTTGAAACACAGCAGGAATATTCTATCTCAGTGCCATTGCAATTTCCCATATGTTCTCATGTCTTTTTCCCTTACTTCCTTCAGGTATTTATTTAACTATCTACTTCTCAGTTAGGGCTTGGTTCACTATTATATTTAAAATTTTATTTTAAATTTATATTTGAAAATATATTTCAAATTTTTAATTCTCTCCCTGAGTTATAATAGCTCAAATTGTAAAATTTATCTTGTCAATTAAAACAATACTTTTGGGGTTATGTGCCCTAACCACTGGTGTAGAGGAGAATGGACACCTATTAATAAGTCTCATCAAGAGCAGATTCAAAGAAAAATTGGCATACACTTATCAAAGAAACCTGAATGGATATCGGGCAAAAGCAGATGCTGGGAACTGCATTAAAGCTATTTCATGTCAATTAAATCATTTCAATTCTTTATTTACTGCAACATAATTTTGGATAAATAAATATTTTTTATTTATTCAATTAGAAATAACATAAAAATAGAAAATTTCAGTAAATGACTTTTAAAGGTTTACAAATATATATATATATATATATGTGTGTGTGTGTGTGTGTGTGTGTGTGTATATGGTTGGCAGAAAAGTCATGACATATTTTTTCTATGTTTTTCGTTGCAAAAGTGCATCATGGCTTTTCAAACAACCCAATATATGACAGTACATAGACTAAATGTATGACTTAAGTGGCTTAAATCATGCAGTGCCTACACTAGCACCGAGAGTCAACAGAACACACAAGGTCAGTCAGCTCTTATGTCAGCCCATGACTCTGCTTCACTAATTCACATGCCCACTAACCTTAGATGTGCCACACTCCCAGTGAGAAAACCCACTCCTTGAACCTGGCCCCATTCCACAAAGAGCTGTCAAGTGGGAGGGAGGGGTTAAGTCATCTGAGCTAGTGTTACACTGGTGAGAAAAGTGATAAGGAAGATAAAGTGAAAGTTCCTTTATATCAAATGCAAAAACTGCAAGTAAAGTGAACACTCCAAGTTGGGAAATTGACACTCTTTTTTTTTTTTTTTTTTTTTTTTGTAGAGGGCAGTGTCACTGGCCCTCATATGTGGGATCCAAACCAGGGCCCTCTGGCGTCCCAAGCCAGCTCTTAACCAACACGCCACTAGGCCGGCCCCTAAAGTTGAAACTCTTAAACAGCTGAGCTGGTTTGTGTTATTCAATCAATCATAATTATGTCTTAAATATTAACAAGTCACAAGTGAGGACCATTGGATATGGCTAATAGTTGATGAGTGATTCCAAAACTCAGTTATCAATGCTGATGATTTTATACATCCCTACTCCTTGTTTTCATTTTTTTGGTGTAATTTCCTTTTAAAGAGTTAGACCTTCTTGCTTTCTACTGACTTTTCACATTTTTTCTCTCAGATGGTGTCTGTTGAAACAACATTTTAGGGTCAAGATTTGTTTGCATTGTCAACTAAACTTTAATATCTGTGAACTTAAGGGTAAAGTCTGTATTTGCTCACTAATATATTTCCAGCATCTATCAGAATACTCAGTAAGTATAAAAGAAAATAATTAAAAAACAAACAACAAAAAAACCCAAGTAACCCAGAAAAAGCAGATGGTACTAACTAGTGCAATAGCTAAACACAGTATTAAAGAAAAGCTTTGTGAGCAACCCAGTAACTCTAATTCAGAGCTCACCCATCAAAATATACACTCTAGCACAGTGTTTACTCAAAGTGTAAACTAAAATATGCTAGTTTCTTAAATTCTTGATAGGCATAACAAGAAGTTATTCATGGTTGAAATGTTTAGGAGATACTGAGTAAAATTCAATAAAATAGGGGACAAATAAACACACGCACAAAAAGAATAAATGATGAAATAAAAAAGGTAACTGAACATACCTTATATTTTTTTCTTAGGAACTTACTAATTAAAATAATTAAAATGGAGTTTCCAAACAAGATGGCAACCTAGGTAAAGGCTATGCTCGCTGCCTCCATGAGTACATTAAAATTACAACTAAATTATAAAACAATCAACCTCAATAACCATTTGAAGACTAGCTTAATAGACCTCCTATAACTAAAGATATGGAAAAGAGACCACATGGAGACAGGTAAGAGGTGCAGAATTCTGAAATAGGCTGGCCCCACACTCACATGTGGCAGTTGAGCATGGGGAGGTATATCTTGGCTGTGGAGGTCTCTCCTAAAGAGCAAGGGGTCCCAGCCTGACATCAGGCTCCTAAGCCTAGGGGTCCAGTGCTGGGAAGAGGAGCTCCTACAACACCAGGCCGTGCAAATCTGTGAGGATTCCACCCATTTGACTGAGACAGAATGCTACTAGAAACATAGATTTTCTCTTACAGGGCCTTCCAAAAGACTCTCTGGCTTGCAGTCTTTCTTGAAGAACACTTGGGGATCAGCAGCCCCGAGAACAGTAGCTGGCCTTGGCATGCTCTAAGACTAAATGAAAGGAGACACACAATCTACCAGAGGCAGTGCAAAACACTGGTTATAACAATGCCCAAGGAACTTAGGGAGAACTTCAAAAAAGTGATAGTAAGCATAGAAAGGACAGAAACCATGATTAAAAAAAAACAAGTCAGGGAGAGGACAACCAAGATGGTGCACTATATAAATGCTGTTTACCTTCTCTCATAACCACATCAAAACCACAACTAATCTACGAAACAACCGTTATAGAGAATTGCCTAAAATCAAGCTGAACTGAAGCCTTTCAACTAAGGACATGCAGAAGAAACCACCTCTAGGCTGGTAGGAAGGTCAGAGACACAGAATGGAACGGGATGACCCCACGCTTGCATGTGACCCTTAAAGATTAGGAGGTATATTTCAGATCCCCATCCCCTAGAGTGAGAGATCCCAGTCCCACCCCAGCCCAGGGTTCCAGTGCCTGGATGACAAGTCCCTATATTTTTGGTTGTGAAAACCAGTGGAGGTTGTGACTGAGTGAGACTGACTGCAGCTGCACTGCCAGGGGCTCCTCTTAAAGGGACAATGTGTGGATTTACCCACCAATGTAATCACTTGCTCTGAGCTCCTGCAATGAGGCTGCTGCTGGAGAGGCAGCAGGGACAGGTAGTGGGGGAACTGAGTAGTCTGGCTTGACAAGGGGATTAGAGAGGTGGCTTTCTCCTGGATGGGGGAGCTGTTTCTTCGCTGAGCCCTCACCCTTCCCGGAGTGGAAGGGTGAAGAAAAGGAGCACAGAGGATTTTCAGGCTTTGTTTGATACCATAGTTTGGAGAGCATTTTATACTATATTTTCCTTCCCTTAATTTCTTTTATTTTTGAGCAGAAACAAAATCATCTTTATTTTATTTTTAATTTTTTTTCTATGTTCCTTCACCTTTTCATCCAACCCCCCAACCCCCCTCCCATCTGGCAACCATCAATTTGTTCTTTGTATTTATGAGTTTATTTTTTGTTTTCTTGTTTATTTTTTTTTAGATTCCACATATAAGTGAAATCATTTGCTGTTTGTCTTACTCTGTCTGACTTAACTTAGTATCATACCTCTAGGTCCATCTGTGTTACAAATGGTTAAGATTTCATTCTGTTTTATCGCTGGGTAATATTCATGTTCATATATATATATATATATGAATCCAGTCATCTATCAATGGGCACGCTTTCATATCTTGGCTATTGTAAATAATGCTGTAATAAACATAGGGATGTATATAACTTTTCAAATTAATGTTTTGAATTTCCTCAGGTAAATACCCAGATGTGGGACTGTTGGGTCTTATGGTAGTTCTATTTTTAATTTTTTTGAGAAACATGCATACTGTTTTCGATACTGGCTGCACTGATTTCAAATCCCAACAGTGCATGAGGGTTCCCTTTTCTCCACATGCACCCAACACTTGTTTGTTTATTTATTGATATAGCTACTCTGACAGGTATGAAGTTATATCTTGTTGTAGTTTTCATTTGCAATTCTCTGATGATTAGTGATGTTGAACATCCTTTCATGTGTCTACCGGCCATCTGTATGTCCTCTTTGGAGAAATATCTATTTAGGTCCTCAGTTCATTTTTTGAATTGGGTTGTTTGTTTGTTCGGTTTTAAGTTGTACGAGTTCCTTATGTATTTTGGATGTTAACTCCTTATTGGATATATCATTGGTGACTCTTCTCCTGTTTGGTAAGGTGTCTTTTCATTTCATGCATGGTTTTCTTTGCTGTGCAAAAACTTTTCAGTTTGATGCACTCCCATTTGTTTATTTGTTCCTTTAGTTTCCCGTGCCTGAGGAGACATATTCAAAAATTATTACTAAGATAAATGTCAAAGAATTTATTTCCTATATTTTGTAGTAGGAGTTTGATGGTTTTGGGTCTTACATTTAAATCTTTAATCCATTTTGAATTTATGCTTGGATACAGTGTAAAAAGATGATCTAGTTTCATTTTCCTTGTGGAGAGAGGGGATATTCTAGTTGGACAAAATGGATATATGGACTACTGGAATTACCGTGCATGGATCCCAGCCTGATGTAGAGTAACAGTG
>NW_017731887.1:492762-518942 GCF_001890085.2 Hipposideros armiger | reverse complement strand
CTGAAGAACAAAACAACAGCAACTTGTCTGTTCCCCTTTCCCCAATTCCCCAGTGCTGTTCCCATCCCCCAATTCCCCAATAAAAAAATATTTTAAAAAATTAAGCATAGTTTAAGGGGCCTCTGGGACAACATCAAGCATACCAACATTGGTATCACTGGGGTACCAGAAGGATAAAAGAGAACAGGGAGTTGAAAACCTATTTGAAGAAATAACAAAAACTTCCACAACCTGGAGAAGAAAATAGGCATAAAAGCTCCAGAAGTGCAGAGAGTCCCAAACAAGATGAACCCAAACACATCCACACAAAGACTCATCATAATTAAAATGCCAAAGGTTGAAGACACAGAATCTTAAAGACAAAAAGAGAAAAGCAGATAGTTGCCTACAAGGGAGCTTCTGTAAGACTATCACCTGATGTCTCAACAGAAACATTGCAAGCCAGAATAGATTGGTAAGAAATATTCAAAGTGATGAAAAGCAAGAACCTACAACCAGCAAAGCTATCATTTAGAATCAAAGGACAGATAAAAAGCTTCCCAGATGAGAAAAAGCTAAAGGAGTTCATCACCACCACACCAGTATTACAAGAAATGTTACAGGAACTTCTTTAACGTGGAAAAAAAAAATCAAGACTATAAATAATAAAATGACAATAACTACATATCTATCAACAATTACTTTAAATGTAAGTGGATTAAATGATCTAATCAAAAGACTTAGGGTGCTTGAATGGATAAGAAAACAACACCCATACATATGTTATCTATCTATAAGGGACCCACTTCAAATTGAAAGATAGGCATAGACTGAAAGTAAAGGGATGGAAAAGAATATTTCATGAAAGTTGAAATGAAAAAGAAGCTGATCTAGCAATACTTACATCAATGAACCCAACACAGGAACACATAAATATATAAAGGAAAGACTGACATAAAGTTAGATAACAACAGTAATACGGTCATAGTAGGGGATTTTAACACCACATAAACACAAATGAACACATGGTTCAGACAGAAAATTAACAAGGAAATAGTGGCCTTAAATGACACACTAAACCAGTTTGACTTAATTAATATTTTTAGAAGATATCACCATAAAACAGAAGAATATACATGTTTCCAAGTGCACATGGAACATTTCCCCAGATAGACCACACATTGGATTACAAAACAAGTTTCAGTACATTTAAGAAGACAGAAATTATATTAAGAGTCTTCTCCAACCACAATGGTATGAAACTAGAAATCAATTACAAGACAAAAATAAATAAATAAAACAAAACAAAAACAAAAAAAAACAATAAAAACAAACCCAAAACACAAACACATGGAGGCTAAATAACATCTACTTAACAATGAATCCCCAAAAATGAGAAAAAGAAAGAAATCAAAAGATATGCTGAGACAAATTAAAATAAAAACACAATGATCCCAAATCTAGAGGACAAAGCAAAAGCAGCCCTAAGAGGGAAATTCATGGCAATACAGGACTACATCAAGAAACAAGAAAAATCCCAAATAAACAATCTAATCTTACACTTAAAGTAACTGGAAAAAGGAAAGCAAACAAAACCCAAATTGAGTAGAAGGAAGGAAATAATTAAGATCAGAGTGGAAATAAATGAATAGAGTCTGAAAAACATTACAAATCATCAATAAAACCAAGAGCTGGTTCTTTGAAAAGATAAACGTAATTGATAAACCTATAACTAGACTCATCAAGAAAAAAAGAGAGGACTCAAATAAAATAAAAAAAGAAAGAGTAGCAGTGACAATGGACACTACAGAAATACAAAGCATTATAAGAAAATACTATGGTCAATTAGACACGAACGAATTGGACAATCTGAAGAAATAGATGAAGTCTTAGAAACATACCGTCTTCCAAGACTGAATCAAGAAGAAATGGAAATTGTTAACTGACCTATTACTACTAACTAAATCAAATCTGAAATCAAAAGACACCCAACACACAAGAGTCCTGGACAATTGTCTTCACCATTGAATTTTTTACCAAACATTCAAAGAAGAATTAACACCTCTTCTCAAACTATTCCAAAACTTCAAGGGAAAGGAAGCTTCCAAGCTCATTCTGTGAGGCCACCATTACACTGATTCCAAAACCCGACTAGACATTACCCCAAAAAAGAAAATTATTGGCTGATTGATATCCCTGATGAACATAGATGTAAAAAGTCTCAATAAAATATCAGCAAACCAAATTAAGCAATACACTGAAAAAATCATATACCATAATCAGGTGGGATTTATCCCTGATATGCAAAGTTGGTTCAATATCCACAAATCACTTAAGGTGATATACCACATAAACAAAATGAAACATAAGACTCCAATGGTCCTATCAATAGACACAGAAAAAGTGTTTGATAAAAATCCAACATCCATTCATGATAAAATCTCTTAGCAAAGTGCAATAGAGGTAGAATTAACATAGTTAAAATACCCATGCTGTCCAAAACAATCTATAGATTCAATGCTATCCCTATCAAAATACCAATGGCATTTTTCACAGAACAAAATGAATAATCCTAAAGTTTATATTGAACTTTAAAAGACCATGAATAGCCATGGCAAGCTTGAGAAAGAAAATCAAAGTTGGAGTTATCACACTACCTGATATTAAACTATACTACAAGGCCTCAGAAATCAAAACAGCATGGTACTGGCATAAAAACAGACATGTAGATCAATGGAACAATATAGAAAGCTCAGAAATAAACTCATGCCTACATGGCCATTTATTATTAAGGAATGCAGAATATAAAATGGGGTAAAGACAATCTGTTCAATAAATAGTGTTGGGGAAACTGGACATATACACGCAAAAAATTGAAACTGAGTGATCTCCTTACTCCCTATTCAAGAATAAACTGAAAATTGATTAAGGACTTAAGTGTAAGACCTGAAACCATAAAACTCCTAGAAGAAAACATAGGCAGTAAACTCTCAGACATTACTCTTGGTTGGTTATTTATTTATTTATTTATTTATTTACTTACTTACTTTTATGATCTGTCTCCTCGAACAAAGGATATCAAATTTAAAATTAAACAAATGGGACTACGTCAAACTAAAAGGTTTTTGAATAGCAAAGAAAACCAACAAAAGAAAATGACAACCTACTGATTGGGAGAAGACATTCGCCAGTTAATATCCAAAATTTAGAAAGACCTCATTCAAGTCAACACTGAAAAACAAAACAAAACAAAACAAATAAAAAAAAAGTTCAATAAAAAAAATAATAATAATTGGCAGAGGACGTGAATTGACATTTCTCCAAAGAGGCTATACAGATGGCCAATAGACACATGAAAATATGCTCAGCATCACTAATCATCAGAGAAATGCAAATTAAAACCACAATGAGATATCACTTCACACCTGTAAGGATAGCTATCATCAAGAAAAAAAAAAAAACTGTTGGTAAGGATGTGGGGAAAAGGGAACCCTCATGCAATGTAGGTGGAATTGCAAATTGGTGGAAAACTGTTTGGCGATTCCTCAAAAAAAAAAAAAAATTCAAACTACCTTATGACCTACCATTTCCACTTCTAAATATTTATCTGAAAAAAATCTAAAACACTAATTTGAAAACATATATGCACCCCTGTTTTCACTATTTACAATAGCCAAGATATGGAAGCAACCTATGCGCCGATCAATACATAACTGGATAAAGAAGATGTGATACTATATATACAGTGGAATATTACTCGGCCATGAAAAAAATGAAATGTTACCATTTAGGACAACATGGATGAACCAAAAGTATATTATGCTGAGTGAAACAAGTCACACAGAAAAAGACAGATGCCATATGATCTCACTTTTATGTGGAATCCAAAGAACAAAATAAACAACTACGACATCAAATGAGCAACAGGCTTATAGATTCAGAGAACATACTGATGGTTACCAAGTGAGAGCAGGGTTGGGAGACTGGTTGAAAAAGATAGAGGCATTAAGAAATACAAACCAGTCGTTGTGTAGTGGTCACAGGGATGTAGAGAACAGCATAGGGAACATAGTCAATAATAATATTGTAATAATTATGTATAGTGCCAGTTGAGTAGTATAATAATTGGGGGTATCACCTCACAAATTATATAAATGTCTCACCACTACACTGTACACCTGAAACTAATAGAAAATAGTATTAGTTAAAATGTTTAACTAATGCCAATTATAATTCAAAAATGAAAAAAGAGAAAAAGGTTTGAAAAAATTAATAATAATCAAAATAATTTCCAGATAAGTTGTTACTATCTGATACATTTTCATTGTCTATTGCCCAGGTAACACGTGCCTTCCAAGTGCCTCTTTTTTTGCATTTAACCAAATGCATTTGTAGAGTGGGAATCACATTCATTAAGACACGTTCAGAGGGGAGCACATTTAAAAAAAATATTGTGTATAACACACTATATTCACTAGCGTTTGTCAAATGTTTTAGTCTGCAAGGAGCATGAAAGAAACACACACACAAATGAAATGTAAAACAATTTGCTACTGCACTGAATGTTAATGGTTCTTACTAACAAAAGTAAAAATGATGCAAAACTTTATATATCACCTCAAAGTGAATCCTTAGGGAAAACTTTAGTGATGATTGGGATGATTATTGAGGAGATGGTAGCAGTGATTGTATATGTGTGTGTGTGTGTGTGTGTGTGTGTGTGTGTGTGTGTGCGCGCGTGTGCGTGTGTGTATTTTGTGCTTGTCTGCCCAACCAAAACACAGCATCTTGCATCTGTTCAAGTTTAAAATTAAAATAATTTATTATGAAAACTCATTTTTACAATCACAATAAAAAACAGCTTCATTGTATTCTGTCCAAGCTCTCAAATAGAAGGTCAGGATTCTAATGAGAATGGATATAAAAGGGTATCTGAATACTCAAGAAAATATAGACTTGAAATGTCTTGTGCATCCTCTAGCGTTGCTCAGTAACTGTGTTTTGTTAACACTCTCTGCTGAGTCCTGATGACTCCTGGTAACTGGGATATGTTGTTAACTGAACTGTTGGAAGTACTAGTGCTTGCAGCTAATGCATTCTCAAAGCTGCACAGTATGAACACAGCAGGTGTAAAGTAAAAGCAATAATAAAAAATTGAACAGACCTTAAGTGCTATGATTATTACTGTAGGCCAATTTTTACCATCCCTTTTGAGAGCCTGCTTCTTAAGTTTCCTGTGTCTAAAAGTATTGATAGCAATATTAGCCTCATATTTTTTTTCTTAGTGATGGGAACTACATACCATATTTTTTTTTAAAAGCAAGTGATATTTGAAAGCACTTTCCCAGAGAGGGTAGCCTGTTAAATCTATGAATGAAATTATCTGACGATATTGAGAAGATTCCCTCAAATAATCTAATATCTGACTAGCACAATTCAATATAGTAATAGCTAAGGTGTTTTAACATGAACTTTCCTCTAGGGCTCTTGTACCCATTGATCAGTGTTGCATCCTTATCAGTAAAAGAAGAAAAAAAAATTTTTTTTTTTTTTTTAAGCTGAGCCATCCTGCCACCTGTTGACAGCTCAGCAGCTGCTCAGCTCGGGCCAGGAATCAAACTGCTGTTGCTCAGAGCTCAAACTCTTGAGCGAGTTCTTAACCAACTGAGCCACTCGGCCAGCCCAGAATAAACTTTATATAAAGGTAGAAACTGTGAGTGAAAGAAAGGTTTTGCATGGATGGTTGGAGAGTAGAATGATGATAATCAAATTCTAGTTTCAGGAGTCTGTTATGCAAGACTGTTTTTTTGAGATTAAATTTATATCTATCTCTACCTAGATAGATTCAGATATTGATTAAGATGTAGAAAGAGAGACATAGATATATACAACCTGAAAGCAGAATACAAAGGTGAGTTTATCTGAATCAAATTATTCTAAATAAATAATATATTTGACTTAATTATGGAAAAAATTGTTTTCACAGATTAATATTAAAATTTTATCTTCTTTAGTAATGTATGAGATAACATCTTTAAAAACAATTAGAAAATGAATATCTTATATGTACCTGAAGCCTTTTACAAAAGAATGTCCACGCTGATATACCACTTTACAATCATTGTGCATACTTTTCTTTTTCCTACACTCTGCATCTGACCGTTCAGCATATTCTGTCTGCTGCAACTTTGAAATATTGGGTTGTCAAAAAAGTCATGATGCATTTTTGCAACGAAAAACATAGAAAAAATATGTCATGACTTTTCCGACAACACGATATATTTACAAATAAATCACTTCTTACACTATTACTCTGGTCCAAGTTACCATGCAACAGCCTCCTACCACGATTTCTCATCTGAATTACTGCCACAGCCTCCTAACTAACTAACTGATTACTGCTCTTGCACCATATTGAGGTTTTCTTTTTTCTTAGCTGAGTAATCCTGCCACCTGTTGGCAGCTCAGCAGCAGCTCAGCTCGAGTGGGACTTGAACCACTGTTGTTCAGAGCTCGCACTCCTGAACGAGCTCTTAACCAACTGAGCCACTCCGCAGGCCCCATATTGACCTATTTTAATAGATCACCCACAGTGATACCATTAGATCTTGTCAGTTTTGACCTCAAAACATTACTGTGTTCCCTTATCTAGTTTAAAGTGAAGGCTAGGTCCTTCCAATGTTCTACAAAACACTACCCTGATCTAATTCTTAATATCCTTCCTTTTAATCACTGTGCTCCAGGCACACCCATCTCTTGGCTGCTCTCCAAATATGTCTGTCACACCCCTACCTCAAGACTTTCATACTTCTTATTCATTCTGCCTGGAGCGTTCCTCTCCTCGATAACAATTTTGCTGCATTTCTTTAGTTTGTTTCTTCCATATCATTATCTAAATGTAACTTCCCCTGCCCTTGCTAGGTAAAAATTCACCCCTTCACTGCTTCCTAATTCTCTTTTTTACTGTCTTTCTTCTTCTTGGCAATAATAAGTGCTATTACATTGTTTACAGTAATTTATATCACCAACAAGAAAGTAAGGAATGTATTTATGTATGTTTTGTTCATTGCTTTATTCTAAGGTCTAGTACAGGATATAATACATGGAAAGCAGATGCCCAATAAATATTCATTGAATATTTATATGAGATACAGGAAGAATTTTTGTGTTTTTTTAATCATAGAATTTTAGAGATATAGAAATCTTAGATATCCCTTCTTTCAACATTCTTATTTTATGGAGAGGATACTGAAAACAAAAACAAAACAAAAAATGTAAATGGTCGTCTCCAAAACTTATGCTTAATTAAAGTCAGAACCTGGGGTAGAAATTAGGATTTTATTCGTTTTTCTTCAAGTGATTACATTCCTTATGTGTAACTAATACCGATATGAATTATAAATTTTAAAGGGTAAACTATGTATTATAAATTTTAAAGAACAAAATAAGTTCAAGAAAAAATAGCATATAAAGTAATACTCATAAAAGGTTGTCAAATCTCAATTATTGATACATTAAAGTTATCTATAATTAGAATAGAAAAATGATCTAGAGATCGTAGGATATCACAAGTCAATTATGAATTAGAAAGAGTACAATGTGAATGAAAAAAATGTACAGCATGAGCATGCACTGAACTGGGAAATACCACAATTGAAAAATGATCATCTCATTATGCTCAACACTGGTCAAACCCTTATTAGAATAATATCTTCAATTCTGAGTTGAGGAGCAAAATGCAGATGTGGTCAAATTGGAGTGTGCTCAGCTGAGAGCCACAAAAATAATTAACTGCTGGGAAATTTGACCTCTAAGGATAGGTTAGGCAGCGGTTCTCAACCTGTGGGTTGTGACCCCTTTGGGGGTTGAACAACCCTTTCACAGGGGTTGCCTAAGACCATCGGAAAACAAAAAGATATTTACATTACGATTCATAACAGTAGTAAAATTACGTTATAGAGTAGCAACGAAAATAATTTTATGGTTGGGGGTCACCACAACATGAGGAATTGTATTAAGGGGTCGCGGCATTAGGAAGGTTGAGAACCGCTGGGTAAGAGTAACTTGGATTACTGAGACTGACTCAAAGGTAGTTGAGGGGATATTGCATAATAGTTGTCAAATATGAAAATATTTGTATTTAAAAAAAAGGAAGCCAACTGGATGTCTCCACTGAGGATTAAGAAAGGGGCCAGTGATATTTCTCTGCAGAATAGTGATATTAAGTTAACTGTAATGAAACATCTTTTTTTTTCCTATGGGAGAATAATAAAATGGAAACATGTTACTAAGAAAAGTATTTTCATCTGGCTGTCTAAAATTGCCTGTGGCTTCTCAGTGTTCAAGATTGATTAAATCTGCTCTTTGGTGTGGGTAACAAAGCAAATTTCTCCTGGTCACTTAATGTCTGGCTCTGGTTCTCATTAATTGTTCCAATTCTTCTTGAAATATTGTTTGATTATAACCTAATTGTAATTTCATTCTGCACAAATATCCTGGTCACTTTTTACAGTAATCAAACTTAGTATCACTGAATAATGTCTGCGCAAAAATGTTATGAGATTTTCATAATCACTTATACATGAAGGTCATTTATTAATAGCTAGACTCTTGCAATATCTCTTAAAATTTCTTTACTTTCCTCCCAAACAGAAGTCCCCTCTGTTAAATTGCATCTTACATTCTTGCAGAGGAATTAATTCCTTCTTCTAGCATAGATCTAGTTGTGATAATGATAATTTTTTTGGTAAAAAGTCACCAAGTGAACATTAACTATTTGCGTATCTCTGTGGTCAGAAGAAGAAAGGCTCCGTGAGACTTATAGCCTACATTCTTCTTTTGGCATAATATATCACTTTATGTTGGACACAATTTCCTTCCATAAATTGCCCTTTAAGATATACTGGCCTCTTCTTTTTTATGAAATTTTATAGGCTGTTTTTTTGAAAGGGCAGAACTTAATCCACCTCATCATTGACCAATTCCTGTTCCTTGTGTTTTCAGCCACCTGATCCGCACTTTAAAATGTCACACAGATGAGTATGCCCTCATAGAGGCAACTCTGTAACTCTCGTCTGAAGGATGACCAGTCCTTCAGGAAGAAGTATGGTTGACAGTATCCTCTAACGCTCTGCTATCTATACTTCCCTAAATGTAGTGACTGCCTAGGCATTCTGTCATCTGGAGCTGGAAAGAAATAGCTCATCAACAACTTTTATGAGTAATGTTTTCCCAGCAACAACAGACTGTTTTTCTTTAAAGAGGTTTCCAATTTCCCCTTTCCAAAATATACCCCATTTTATGTCATGGCTCCCTAGCAAAAGACAATGCATAAAGATAAATTTATTTTCAGTACTGAGATATTCAAAATTTCTCTCTCATTATTTAAAGTAGATATTGCTACAAAAAAATACACAAACCATGTATTTTCGTTATATAAAATGAGAAAACAAAGTGGTTTAAAATTATTCACAATTTTATTACGTAGAGATAAGTATAAAAAATGTGAGCTTGTGAGGTTTACCTATTAAGACATAATAACATTAATGAAATTAAAATAAAGTTGTTAAAAGTTGATTTTAACCAAAATGAGATGATTATTCAAATGATATTTTATAATTTATTATCTCCTGTATTGAGTATAATAAACATTTTTCCTCATTATTGCCCCAGTTTAGTCTGTTTTAACAGCTGTGTATTATTGCACCGTTTTGGTGTAAGCCTGCCATGTATGGTTGTCCAGGTTTTCCATTGATCACGGGTCCCTGACTGATGGTGCAGATAGGGTTGAAATGTAGCCCACACACCATTTACCCAACTCTGTAACCACTTGTGCCTGTCCAGAGGAAATGCCCTTTACTAATTAACACAAATTATCAATATGGGTAGGAATGGTCCTGTAGTTTTATATTAAAAGTTTTAACAGTGCATAGTTTAAAATATCAAATAACTGAACAAAGATTATTACCAAATATAGCAGTATTCCTGCCACACACCTTTTTACCCCGAGTTTCCAATACCTGGCTAACAACAGCTTCAGTTTCTTTAGCTATTTATTTCTTCTGGAATTTACAACCATATTTATCAATAAGGTATTTATACTTCATATATTAACATTTCAGTTTCAGATGTTATCCACTGAACTTTTACTGTGAAAACATGGGAATTTCCTTTTCCTGCTGCCCACCACACCATTTCCAAATGCACACACATACACACACACAATGATGCAATAAAATTGCTCAAATATTTTTACTAGAGCAATAATGTCCACGTGCTATGATTACATATAGTGTATTCATTATTACAGTGATAGTTTACATTTCTAGTTTATTTTCTTTTCATACAACTTTTTTGTTTTAATCACACTTAGTAATTCTTTTATTTATCTATTTGCTTATAGGTGATCAATATTATTTCCTACTAACTCATCCCACAGCTCTCCTCTGGAAGTGTAACTATCATTTCATTATACTCACACACCACATATTTCATTGGTTTAATTTTGTTTCTTAGATAAATACTTCTTGAAGCTCACTCCTTTTCTTCCCCATACTGTCAGCTTGGGACCTCCATTCAGCCTCATCATAGGGATTCCTTCCTATCAAATCCTTCCTGAATTGGATCTCTGTTTCCTGATTTTCATGTATCTTTTATTCTTGATTCATGCCTTTAATTTTAGTGGACCATATATTACAGTAGGTCACTGAAAATGAATTGAAAACAAGTAAATTTTTTGAGGTCTTAGATGCCTGTAAATAAAATAACAATGATAACTAACATTTACTAAAAACTTGCTGGAGGCCAAAGACTGCTCTTTGAGTTTCATACTTATCTACTTACTTAGTCTTCAAAACAACCCTGTAAGATAGTCGATCCTTATTTCCTGAGACAAAGATAAATTTAAGAAGTTTAAATTTAAACCCTAAGTCATGGTGAGGGTTGTCGTACTAGCATAAAAATGCCTGAAATCAGGCTTTAGAGTCCATGTGTTAACCCCAACACCACACATACACTCAAAAGCGCTATTCTATCACCATGTGTGATGAATAATTAGATGTGATACAGAATGTTAGCTTCTACTAACGCTGATATACATATATGTGTGTATATATATATATATATATATATATATATTTGTTTGTTTGTTTGTTTGTTTTGTTCCTTTTTCACTATTATCCCTTTCTATCTTTCACTGCTACCCTTTTCTATTGTTTGGATATTGCATATCATATGAGTCATCTAATGTCATTTTTTTCCAGGTATTTTCCATTTCTGTTCTGGGAGGTTTTGTTAACTTCATTTTCCTACAGTTTGGAATTTTAGTTTTTCTTAACATATTTTAATTTTCAACAACTGTTTTCTCTATTGTTTTTAGCCCCTTCTTCTTGATTTTCAGACACACTACCTTTCCTCATTTTTATATATGTTGACTGCTGGGCTTCTTTGTATGGTGATCAGGTTGAACTGTTTCTTGGGGAAACTACAACTGTCCAAGTCTTTTCATTTCTCAGTTTCTCTGGAGGGGAATTATTTCAAATCCTGCCTGTAGGCTACAAACCCAGCAGCCAGTGTTCTCAGAGCTGTGTGAGAGAAGCACTTTTACACATCTCCATATGAAATTTCATAGGTCCCTGGCTCTCTACTTGGTATCTCCATCCTCATCTCTGCCTGGTGCCCTCCAGACCCATGCCTGCCTCAAACCTTCTCAATTGGCCTTCAATTTAATGTAGGTCTCCACACAATTCTCCTCTTTAATCAACCTAACAAGCACGTGACTCTCAGAAGTACCCCCAATTTGTGGTTCTTTGAGTCAAATATGACTTTTGCTGAGCCCTAGCCACTGCTGCATTAGAATGCTCTCTGCTCTGGTTCTAATCAGTTATCATGTGTTCATGTGTCTTCCATGTTTCACAGTTTATTAGTATTTCTCCTTTTCCATCATTTGATCTTGCAGATGGACATATCAACTTTTACCATTTTCCTGACATTTTACTGTATTTTTGGAGCAAGCATAAGTGATATATATTTGATCCACCACAATTACCAGAAACTGTTCTTCTTCCATATAGTAAAACCCAAGACCTCTAAGTTACCACTGGAGAAAGTATGCCCTCATGGAGAGACGTCTGCACATGGACCATGTGAGCCTAATACTCGTCCCCGTAATTCGTGTTTGTCCTGTTCTGGATATGCACTGCCAGCATCATTCTAACCTGTGCCACCCAAGCAACTCTCTTGTTAATATTTACCACAATGTGGGCAGCTTCCTTCCCTTCTCACCCTCTTTACTAACATTGAAATAACTTCATCATCCCATAAACATTTTGATTAGCCTAAAGATAAGAAAAATAATTTAAAAACTTAAAGTAGTATTATGTAACGATTCATGCTTGCAAGGCCCTACCTCAAACAAACAGGCACATGATTAAAGAGAAAAAGAAAACCTCCGAAATTACTGACTCATTCTATGCAGGTCCTTCTCCCATGACACATACTGGGGTGCAAAAAAAGGCATACATATGACTCGTATTCATGTTTTGTTATCAGTATATATTGAGTATTACAATTTTAATATAGTTTTCTTTTTCTTTCTTTCTTAAAATGTGTATATATTTTGTTTGCACCCTCTGTATATACATTAGTTTTGAGAACACGGTCATCCACAGAGGTCACTTTTAGAAAACATCTGTATGTTTGTTTATGTATTTATTTATTTATTTACTTATTTTTGGTTTGTTTGTTTATATGGGGTAGTTCACTTTAAATGCTTTAAAAATATTTCTATTTCTCCTTGTCCTTACAAGGTGTTTTTTTTCTTCATATAATTGAAATATGATTGCTTTTCTTTGATCACAATATGGATTTCTTTCCTTTCAGAATTTACCTATGAGCTTCTGATATATGTGTAATGCTAACCTATGTAAAATTCTAAAAGTGCAGACACTTGTTCAACAGCAAATTTTATATTAACACGTATAACATATATTTCATATCACAGAGGTGAAGGATAAACTTAACCAATAAAATCATTTTCCACATTTGCCTACAGTATATTGAGATGAACATCTGATGATGCAAAAAATGTTAAGACTGACAACATTTTTCCTTGTCTTCAACTTCAGTGGCGGGTCATTATTTTGACATTGTCTATGCCATTTTCTTTGATGCCCAGTAGAATATACCATCATTTTAAATATTGATAAATATTGTTTATACAAAATTATCATAAGACAGGAAACAGTTTTGAAAACATGCATATTAATTTCAGAAAAACAGCAATATAACTCAAAGTTAGCAGAAAAAAATTAAATGTAAGAGCAGAACAAGTAGAGAAAAATAATCATTAAACTGGCAGCAGCAAGTTTTGGAACACAGAAATAAAGTCAATACATTTTGGGGTTGATGTGGGGCAGGAAGGATACTTGTTAATGGAAAACTTACAGGAGCATATGATTTAGAAGGGAAAAAAATTCAGGTTATGCAGAAAGGGATGGTTGACAGTATTTCAAATGAACATTTGAGCCTATAAAAAATGGGCTGTTAAAATGTATAGCCAATTGTAGAAAACATTGTCATTCTTTTTTGTTTGTTTTCAGACAATACTACTGAATACTAACACATTTCTTAATATTTTCCAGAAATAAAATTCCAAAATTTGAATATACAAGATGTAAGAATAACAGTGGGTTCGCTGGTAGGTCTAAACCTAGGACGCAAATGTGGTTTCTGCATTTTGACAGACAATTTGTCTTACATATATACAGGCCTGACCTCTCTTGGAAAGTCAGACATAGATGAGGACCTACCTGCCTAAGAGCTAAGTAAGCTTTCTAATCTTATTGATTATAAGTGTGTGCTTTGAAATCACTAGAAACAATAGAATTTGACAAATTACCAGTGCTATGTGTAAGATAAAATAAATACTGCAATAGAAATTTCCACTTGGAGAATTCTATAGGTACACACAAGTTGGAAAAATTCACACCTTCCTACACACCATGCCATTTTTACTCAACAGGAGTAAATATATCCCTCTCGCTCACTACAGTTCCTGGGAAATGACAAAGGTGTACAGAAAGTTGTGAAGTACTTTGTTTTATAATAAGAAACCATAAATATTAATCACTAATTATAGCTTTTCTTTACATGTGGTGTTTAGGGTGAATACTTAGTTTCTGAGTTTCTTTCAAGTTTATATATTAGTAGGAATGTCCTAGATCTTATAAATATTCTGTTTGACAGTACTACCATGTCTTGCTATTTCACTTTTGTACCTCTATATTTTAATTTAGCCACTTGTGTTATTCACTACATATTTTTTGAATGAAGGATGAGTAAATAAATTAATAAATACTAAAAAATACTCAGTCGAAACAAAATAATCTCATCCAAGCACACAATGCGACAATAGCATCTTTAGTGCATGGTTCTACTCTTAGTATACACAAATTCTGCCTTAACCTTCATTTCTAGTTTGATAACCCAAAACATTTGAAACTTAAATATACTCATGATTTTCAAATGTATAGTGTTGTTTTAAATACTATAATAAAAACAAATATTTTCCTTATTTGTTTACTTTAATTGTACAGATTTTAATCCCTTAAATATAAAATATTTGACAAACAAATCTGTTAAATCATTTTGAGTCAATGTTTTTTCAAGTCAAGGCCAAGACTTGAAAATACAAAACTGTCCATTAGGCCAACGGTTCTCAAACTTGATAGAACATAGAAATCAACCAGAAATAAGGTTAAAAATCCAAGTTACTAATCTCCTCCTGAAGAGATTTTTGTTCCGTGTGTCTAGAACACTGTGTTTTTCTAAGCATACAGATTACTTTCTGATGCAAGTGGCATCTGACCTTATTTTTGCATTTTTTTTCTTTTTCTAAAGTTTATTGGGGTGATAATTGCTAGTAAAGTTACATAGGTTTCAGGTGTACAATTCTGTAATACATCATCTATATATCACATTGTGTGTTCACCACCTAGAATCAGTTCTCCTTCCATCACCATGTATTTGATCCCTTTTACCCTCATCTACCACCCCCCTACCCCCTTACCCTCTGGTAACCACTATTGTATGTGTCTATGAGTTTTTGTTTCTTCATTTGTTTGTCTTGTTCCTTTGTTGTTTTAAGTTTTATATACCACATATCAGTGATATTATGTAATTCTTGACAATATGGATGAATCTTGAGATCACTATGCTATGAGAAATATGCATCTGACCTTAACTTGAGATACACTGGAGAAGAGCATCAATTACATGATAGCAGGTACTGTGTCATAACTTTTTCCTCCCAAGCTGACCCAAGATTAGAATTCAGAAGAGAGCAGTTTATTTGGAAAATGCAGGTTACACCAGGAAAGGAAAAGGAATGCAATGAAGGGAAGGGACAGGAGCTAAGAAAGGTGTGCTTTAGACAGTTACTACAGTGGCAGCTGAAGCCTAGTACCCTAGGGAAGCTGAAAAACTTGACAACATCAATGCCTCGATATTCTCCCACTAACAGGAAATGGGAACTGGGGTATTTATATACTAACTCCAGAGAGTCATTGGAAAAGACTGTTCCCAAGGGCTGTTGATTTCTCACAACTTCCAGCCTGACTGGAGAGGGTAGCTAGAATGTCTGCAATTCTGGCACCAAGTGATTTTCAGCACACACATACAGAATGGCAGGTGGAAGTCCCACAGAGCACCTAGTAATAATGTTCAAGTGTCATGGACCAGGCACTGACAGTGTCTGTCACACATTGGGCTTGTTTATGTATACCCCTCTCCTTAGAGCTTAAAGTATAGTAGGCAATAAATAGTAGGCAATAAATAAGTTTTCAAATAAATAAACAATAATTGAATGAAAGATGAAAGACACAGCTGGTAACTAAGTGAAAGATTTGCATTATGTTCAAATAAATTGGGATGGAGTATTAAGTCAAAATGTTAAGTTCTGGAAGCCATGAACCTCAGAGTAGTAAAATTTAAAGGACTTTTCCTCTTATGTGATTTGTCATCATCTTAGTGGGCACAACAGAACTTCCTGTTCTGTATGGACACCTCCTCCTCTCACCTATTTCCTTTAGAAAGTCCCTTGAGGGATATTTTCTTCAGAATTAGTCTTCCCCCCACACACACGCATTTTTTGAAATTTATTTTTCAATTATAGTTGACATACAATATTATATTAGTTTCATATGTATAACAGTGATTAGACATTTATATACCTTGTGAAGTGATCACTGCAGTAAGTGTAGTACCCATGTGGCACCATACATACTTGTAGTTATTACAATATTATTGACTATATTCTCTGTACTGTACTTTATAACCCCATCACAATTTTTACAACTGGCAATTGGTACCTCTTAATCCCTACACCTTTTTGGCCCACCACTCCAACCCCTCTCCCATTTGACAATCAAAAGTTTGTTTTCTGTATCCGTGAGTTTGTCTCTGTTTCGTTTGTTTACTTGTTTTTTCCATTCCACATACAAGTAAAATCATATGGGATTTGTCTTTTTCTGTGTGGCTTATTTCACTTATAGAGCCTCACATTTTTCAAATTTTCTACTACTGCCTTTCTTGAGAAATCAAAATATTTGTTTTATCTTTTAAAAGTATATATAATTAAAAGTTTTGCTTTTTTAAAAATTTTAAATTTATTTTATTAAATTTATTGAGGTGACATTGGTTGGTAAAATTATATAGGTTTCACGTGTACATTTCTATAACATTACACACACACACACACACACACACACACACATATTGCATTGTGTGTTTACCACCCAGAGTCAGTTCTCCTTCCATTGCCATATATTTGACCCCCTTTATACTCTTCTACCCTCTATTAATAGAAAGATGCAATAGGATTTAATGTAAAGCTTCATGTCACAACACAAATGATGGTCCCCAGAGAATACCCTTCCATCCTAATTAAATATTAATTAATTTTATCTGTTTTTTCAAATCTTGATTTTTAATATATGCATTGTTTTAAGTCATCACAAAAGCAAATAGGGAAATAGATATGAAAATTGTAGTCTCAGAAACAGCCCAAATAAATCTATATCTAATTGGTAGATGTTTGTTCAAAAAAAAAACTTGTGAACACTCATATATGCACATTTTATCACACACACACACACACACACACACACACACAGACACACACAGACACACAACCTATATAGATCCCCGAGTAAGTTGCATGCTATCAAATCCCTTGAAAGTGTTGATCCAAATAGAACATGGGATGGCCTTTCAGATGTTGTCTTATTAATGTGTCTCAGGCTTCCCATTCATATATAACTGAACCCAGATCAGAAACCTTGGAGACTGAAAAAATTCAATATCCCAAATAGCTATCTCACATCCTACTTGAAAATGGAGGGATACAGGAATGTATAAGCAAGTAATTAAGTAGTCGTAAATTAGAATCTCCCACAGTACAGAAAATACTCAGTTCCATACACATACCAATTTGATTAAATGTAGGGGTTACAAATCAAAAGCATAAAAATGCCAACAAGGTAACATAGGGGTGTGAATTAGTCTAGCTGCATATTGGTTCATGGCAAATGAAGAAAGAAGAGATACTTTATGACCTGGGCAGTACATGTCTTGCCCAAAGCCACTGAAATAAAATAAAATATGCGTGCATACATATTGCACATAAAGTTACACTTACACACACACACACACACTCACATACGTGTGCCACTTATGTAGGTTAAATAAAACTTTGTTATAACCAAGTATCAATCCTAACTGTGTATAAAGTATTCTCTCCCTTAAATAATGCAGTCACCTATTTTTAATTTATTGTTATGCCCCTAAATTGTAGTGATTCATAGCCACTTTGAATTTTCTGTTAATTTTCGATTCTATCTATTATGTAGTTAAAATCTCTTTGCCCCAAGTTGGAATGTCTTAAGGAATGTTTGTGCATTTGAACAAAATATGTAAAACTGATTAGAACTATAAAACTGCCTACATAAATTTATTATAGCCTAATTTTCACACTTAAGAAGAAAGTACATCCTAGGACCTTAGGGCCCAAGTACAGGATAAGGAAGACTTATTAGCTTCTCTGGAATGCAGTCAGGCTAATTTGGAATGCAGAATATGTAAGAGTGGGTACACCCAAAGGTCCTGACTTACATGTTTTTTGGAGTAAGCATTATGCAGGTATCTAATCAAATTTTAGCACCTCTTTTTTAGCAGTGTGATTTTTACAAATTCCTTAAACTGCTTTGCACAGCTATTGTGAGGATCAGTGGACATCATTTATTTAAAACATTTAGTACAATGTATGCATGTCATAATGCTCAATAAACATTGCTTTCTGTTATTTCATTATTAGCATTATTGTTACCCTGCCCAAAGACCATTGGAACCGAATATATGGGCAGCATTCACAGAGCACTTAGCAAAAGATAAAATACTAATAGCTCTCATGTCCCTATCAATGTATCCTTCCTTTTGTTTTTTTGTTTTACTATAAAAGTAAAGCAAATATGCAATAAATAATATATATTACAGATCATGCATATATCATATAACATGTAGTAAATATAATGCCTTAAGTTGAAAAATTTCCTTTTCTAATATTTATTTAATAATCTGCTACATTGCACGTTGCCTGAAAATCACGCTCATCATTCCGATGTCATACTAAACAAATAGTGTTTCTAGTCCATATTTGTAAAATGTCAAGTTATCTCATTCACTATAGGATGTATTTATGTTTTTGTGTATTTCCCATGGTTATTCTATTCTTCTTTTTCCAAGATACCCTCTTCTAAGTACTCACACAAAATAAACAAGCACTCATAAAGCCCAACAACAAAAAAAGAACACATTAAGGGAACATTTTCTGTTGCTTTTAGTTAATAGTTTTCAACTGCACTTTGGATCCACATAGTTAAATTAGTTGCTAATGTGAGGCTTTATTATAAAACCACAGAAAAATTAATATCATGTAAATAATAATTAATTTTATTATATATACTAACAATAAATCGTTAGAAAATATATGTTCCTCAGAAATGAAATTTTGGTCACACAACATTTCAGTGACCTGACTGAAGGCACTAAGCAAATCTGAGGCTGAAATAGGTTGGAACCACGTTGTCAAATACCTGGCCTACTCCTCATCTTCTCAGGGCAACAGGCTAAAAGCAGTAATGACATGCATTATTACCAGGCCCATCCCATGAATTGCTTAAAGCAGAGCATGGCCGTGTGGTGACACAGGCCTTTTAAAGCAGTTTTATCCATACTAAAATGAACAACAAAGAAAACATGTATTCTAGACCCATGGGAGCCATGTTTTCTAATGTTGCCATTAGAAATAAACTCTGCATTCAAAACTCCCTACAGCAACATTATTATGAACATGATTTTATGTGGATAAATTACTACTATATTTCAGCTGCATTGTGGGTTAAATAGGCTTTTGTGAGCTTCACTGCAGATATTATCACCTCGTATACTGCTGCTATTACAGAAAAATGAATTCTGAGTCTGAGCTAAAAATTGAAAATAGAAATTTCATCAACATGAAAAACATATCCTGGTAAAGTTCTTTTAATTCCTCAAACCTGAAAAATTAACTATGACTGCTTCCGACAGAAATGGATATTTTCTTCCAATACATGCCCTATGTGAGTATTTATCTCCATAATTTATCTATTAACATATCTTTTCATTATGTTAGGCTGAAACATGAAACTGCTAATTTTTTAATATTTTGTACCTACAAAACTAGTAATTTCACATAGTTTAATTTATTAAACAGATATGAAGCAGCTCAACTCTCCATTATTACAAGCCTTTTCTCTATTTCCTATCATATAATAGAAACACCTAAACATTTCTAGTCGTATTACACGACTTTGAACATTTTGATTAATTTTATTTCATTTAACTACTATTTATATAGAATCTAATGTTTCAGGCATTTTTTTTTTGGTTTTCTTGCATAAAAGTAATACATATTTATATTAGACGTGTAAAATACAGAAAGATATAAATAATAAAGGTCATGAATACTTGCAGAAATATTACTGATATTTTTGTTTTTGTTTTTCTGGTTTTAGAAATGTATATGTGTTTAAAAATGGGATCATGGTAAATATGCAGTTATTTTAAACTTAGTAAACTTTTATTTATACTGTATCTTTCCTGTGTGAGTTCTTAGCATACAAATATCTAAGTGACTAGTGGTAACTCATGGTGTGGTTACATCAAAACCATCTAATCCTACTTCTGGGTTTTGATAGTTGGCTGTTTCTAATTTCTCTATGCAGCATTATGAAATAAGTATTCTTATATATAAAAGTCTCATGCATCTCTGATTCCAAGCATAAGAAAATATTTTCTTAGAAATGGGACTTCGTGGGTTAAATAGTAAATCTATTTTTTTTCAATCCAGAAATATCTTCCACATTATTTTTAAAAAGGCATATTCAGTGCAAAACCCCCAAACAATGAAGAAGCATGCGGCTATAGAAAAACAGAGAGATGCATCATTGCAACACTGCTGGCTTGGAAAATGAAAGCGGCCATGAGCCAAAAAGTGTAGGCAGCTCTAGAAGCTCTACAAGCTGGGAAAGGTATAGTAACTGATATAGTAACTACCCTAGAGCCCCCATAAAGGAACCAGGCCTTGCCGGCATCTTGATTTTTCAGTATAGTGTGGCCTACTTTTGATCACTGACTTCAGAACTGTAAGATGGTAAGTTTACACTGTTTAAGTTACTAACCTTGTGGTATTTTGTTATAACACAATAACTTATTGTGGTAATTTATGAATAATACATTGCTATCCATTCATTTTTTAATAGACATTTGTGTTTCTAAAGCTGTGTATAATAAAGTTGCTATAAACATTAGTATACCACTCCTGTTTGAATATGTATTTTTATTTCTATTAGTTGAATTCATAGGGACCGTGATGACCCATTTCTATGGTAATTTAGTGTATAACTATATATGAAACTACTGAAGAATGAACAAAGTTGCTGTAGCATTTTACAATCCCAACAAAATATGTGAGTACTCCAACTTCTTCACATCCTAATAGTTGGTCTTGTGTCAGACTTTTAAAATTTTAGTCATTCTAATGAGTGTGAAGTGTTATCTCGGTTTCTTAAAACAGGTTTAATGAGATATAATTCATAGCATAAAACTCACTCATTTGAAATGCACAGTTACATTTTTAGCATATTCACAAACGTGCAGCCATCATTGCAATCAATTAAGAACATTTGCATTACTCCAAAATAAAACTCTGTACCTATTGGCAGTCACTCCCCATTGTGCCCCAAATCCTCTCCTCTCCACTACCCAACCACAGATAACAACTCATCTATTTGTTGTCTATATATAGATTTGTTTACGCTGGATGTTTTGTATAATGGATTCATACAATATGTGACCTTTTCTGATTTGTTTCTTTCAGTTAGAATAATACTTTCAATTTTTATCCATGTTGTAGCATATGTCATTACTTCATTTATTTTTATTGTTGCCTAACATCCCACTGTATGAATATACCTTATTTTATTCATTCATTAGTTAATGAACTTTGGATTGTTTCAAATTTTTTATCATTATGAATAATGCTGCTATGAATATTTGTGAACAAGTTTTTGCATGGATGTATATTTTCATAAATCTTGGAAATATGCTAGGAATGGAATTTCTAGGTCATATGGTAACTCCAAATTGTTTTTGAAAACTGGCTGCACCATTTCGCATTCCCACCAACAATGAAGGTTGCAATTTCTCCATATTCTAGCCACTACTTGCTATCATATGCATTTTTTATGATAGCCATCCTAATGGGGGGCTAAGTACCATCTCATTGTGGTGTTGGTTTATATTACTCTATTCACTAATGATATTAAGTTATCTATGCACTTGTTTGCCGTTTGTATGTCTTCTTTGGGGAAATGTCTATTTCAATTGTCCCTTTTTTTAGTTGGGTTGCTCATATTGTTATTGTTGAGTTATAAAAGTTGTTAATTTATTTTGGCTACAAGTTCCTTGTCATTTATATTACTTGCAAATGTTTTCTATCATTCACTAAGCTGTGTTTTCATTTCCTTCATTCTGTCCTTTTTAAAGCACATATCTTTATTATGATAAAGTCCAATTTATCTTTTTCATCACTTATGCTTTTTATTACTGTACTTTTGTAGTATGCTTTAAAATCAGGAAATGTGAGTCCTCCAGATTTGTTATTTTCAAGATTTTTTCAGCTATTCATTGTTCATTGAAATATATGAAACTTAGGACTCTACTGGCAATTCCTACAAAATAAGCCAGGTGGATTTGATAGGGATTGTTTTGAATTTATAGTTGAATTTCGGGAACATTGCTGTCTGAATGATATTCTCTTCTGAGCAATGAACATGTAAGATTTCTTCATATATTTAGGTCTTCATTAATATATTCAGCATATTGTTTTTAGTGTACAAATTTTCTGCTTAATCTATTTCTAAATATTTTATTCCTGTTATTGTAAAAGGATTGATTTTCCTATTAATTTTTGGATTAGCCATTGGTAGTGTATAGAAATACAATTGAATTTTGCACACTCATCTTGGGCTTTGAAAGCTTTCTGAACTTGTTTATTAGTCCTAATATTTTCTATTGGATTCCCTAGGATTTTTTACATATAAGATCATGTTGCCTGCAAATAAAGAGCTGTACCCCTTCCTTGTAAATACTGATGCTCATTTTTGGGGGGGGTTGTTCATTTTTCATATTGTTAGTCTAATCTCTAGTTTACTTATTTCTGCCCTATTTTTAAAAATATTTTCTTCTTTCTCTGTTTTGGTTTTAGTTTCACTTTCTCTACTTTCTTAAGGTAAAATGTAAAGTTATTGACTTGAAATTGTTCTCCTTTTCAAATATAGATGTTTAGTGATACAATTTCCCTCTAAACACCTCTCTATTATATCTCATAGTTTTGGTATGTCTCATCTTTGTTTACAATCACCCTAAAATATTTTCTAAATTCTTTTTTTTTTCCTGTTCCATTGGTTATTTAGAAATGTGTTGTTGAATTTTAACTTTTCCGTGAATTTCCCACGGAAGAGTGTGTGTTGTCTTGCATTTGGGTAAAGTGTTCTACATATGTCTGTTAGGGTTGCTACGTCTTGTATAACTTGCTTGCTTTCTGTCTAGTTATGCGCACCACTGAAAGTGGGTGTGAAAGGCTTCTATTACTGTTGAATTGCAGTTTTCTTCTTTCATTCTTTCAATTTTGCTTCTTGTATTTTCAGGGAGACTCTGTTTTTAGGTGTATGTATGCTTATTACTATTGTACCTATCTAGTGAATTAACCCTTATACCATCATAAAGTGTCCCTTTACCACTAGTAAAACTTTTGTTGTTTTAATACCTATTTAGTATGATATTACCATAGCTGCTCCAACTTTAATATAGTTACTGTTTTTGCACAAATATTTCAACCTACTTGTGTCTTTGAATCTAAAGTATGTCTCTGGTAGATAAAATATAGTTGGATCTTACTTTTCTCTCCAGTATGTCAATTTCTGCCCTGATTTTATCGTTTAACCCATTCACATTTCATGCTATTATTAATATCACTGAATTGACCTCTGCTATTTGACTTTTTGTTTCCTTGTCTCATGTTTGTTTTGTTCCTCAGTTCCTCCTTTATTGTTTTGTTTTGCAATGAGACAATATCCCCTAGGGTAACATTCTAATTATTTTCATGATTTCTCCCAGTATCGTTGTGTTAATTTCTTAGTGATTGCTGCACAGCATACAATATTTATCTTAACTTATCAAATTTATACTAAATTAATTCCACTGAGCTATATAAATGTTACTCCTCTATTCCCCTTTTCCCCTTTTGTGCTATTTTTGTTACACATATTACAGCTATATATATTACAAACCCAACAATATACTGCTATAATTATTACTTGGTGTAATGTTATGCCTTTTAAAGAAGCTGAGGGAGAAAATTAGAAAATATATATTTGCAGATTTGATTATGCCAACCTTCTTATTTACCATTTCTGGTTCTCTTCATATGTTCCTGTGGATTTAAGTTAATTATCTGGTGTCATTTCCTTACTCTAGTACAGCTTTGTTCCCATCCACCTCCTTTGTGCTGTTATATAATTATACTCACATTGTTTTATACAAGTGCTTTTTAATCAGTTGAGAAAAAAGGAGAAGAAATATGCAATTATAATGTCTTTTTAAATCACCTTCTAATTACCTTTACTAGTGCTGTTATTTTTTCATGTGGATTTGAATTACTTTCTGGAATCACTTGCTTTCAGCCTAACGAATTTCCTTTAATATCTTTTGTAAAGCAGCTCTGCTGGAAAAAAACTCTCTCTTCACAGCCCCCCCCCCCCCCACCAAAGATGTGTGGATTTTGCCTTCATTTTTTAAATATTTTATTTTGAGAGAATTACAGAATCATATGCAGTTGAAAGAAATGATACAGAAAGATTTTGTGTTCCCTTCCCGAGTTTCACCCGATGGTTGCATCTTGCAAAATATAGTGCAATATCAACATTAGATGCTGACATGAATACAGTCAACATACAGAACAATTCTTTCACTATGACGTTTCCTCATGTTGTCCTTATGAAGCCTTTTAACCCCACCTCCTTCTTAACTCCTTACAAACACTAATCTAGTATCTTGTTCTATAATTTTGTCATTTCAAGTATGTTACATAAATGGAATCACTCAGTATGTAATCTTTTGAAAACTTCTTTGAGATTGGCCTTTTTCCCTCAGCAAAATTTTCTGCAGTTTAACCCAGATTGCTGTCTGTATTAACAGTCACTCCTTTTACTTCATACTCTGAATAGCATTCCATAGTATAAATATACCACAGTTTATATAACTATTTAAAATTGAAAGACATCTGAGTTGTTTTCAGTTTTTGGCTATTACCAATAAAGCTGCAATACACATTTGTGTAAAAGTTTTGGCATGATGATTTCAGCATTCTATGGAATAAAAATTGAAGTATCCTATTGCTGGGTTGTATGATAGCTTTATATATACTTTATTAAAACATTTCCAGAATGATGGTACTATTTTATATTCTCATCTGAAAAGTATGAGTGATCTAATTTGTCTTCATTTTTACCAGCACTTGGTGGTGTCATCGCATCTATTCAAAAATTATATCTACTCAATATTCTGTAATATGCAAAAGGTTGTTCACCAATTGTGCTGTAATTTTTAATCTGTAATTTATGTTTCTCTTCAATATCATCTGCTCTATTTTGATATAATCAATTTTCTCTTGAATCATGAAAATCAATGAGAAATTTTCTAAAATGTTTTTCTGTTACTATATGTTACATATTAATTTTGATCCATTCAACTATGGCCTTCAAGACAAATCTGGTCTATGACCTGTTTTTGTAAATTAAGTTTTATTAGAATACAGCCATACCCATTTGTTTACATATTATCTATAGTTTTCTCTATGTCACAAAGGCAGAGTTGAGTAATTGAAACAAAAGCCTCCTGACCAACAAAGTAAAATACTTACTATTCAGACTTTAAAAAAAGTTTATCAACTCCTGTTTTAGATTTTTTTTTGAAAGCAGTACATGTCTATGGCTGGTACTATTTCTTTGTAAATTAGCCTAACAGAGAAAGTTGTTCCAATATTGGAGATTAATGTGGCTTCTTCCAGATATTACAAAATCCATCTCTGAATCTATGAAACTAAGACAGTGTTAAAAGAAAATAATTTAGATTTACTTTGTTATTTTTCATATTAGATATCAAGTAATGAGTCAAGTATGGAAACAAGGATGAAATCAAGGTTAGAAACAGTCATGGCAGGGATCTTTAGCTTTACTCCAGGATTTATGTAGGGCAGTATCCAAATCTTTTCTAGGCTAGATGTGGAGCCACACAATAGTTCTGCTTTGTCCTAATATGATCAAATTCAAGCTGGGAGTAAATTCAAGTTTTGATTCTTATAATAAATGTAGAAACTGATATATTTCTGTTTTATAAAGGCCCAGATTCTACGCTTCTCTGGACATATCTGAGTTATGATTCCTCTTCTACCTACTTTCCTAGGCACAATTCCTTCATATTCAAGAATTAAGGGGATGAATTGGTAATGGATGCTACCATTTTCTGGTTTCTAATACTGTTTTTAT